>NC_141874.1:459196166-459499196 GCF_056163025.1 Triticum urartu | reverse complement strand
TTGTGGTCCTCTATGTATGGTCATTTTTAGAAAAAGGAATATGTTTGGTGTCTTCTTCGCCCCCCTATTGTCAAATCCTGGCTCCGCCCCTGACTGGATGAGATGAATTGGAAGCTCAAGAGCTCTGATGAGGAGATCGACCTTATCAACATGCGGTTTGATCAAGCACAAGGGTAGCCCGCTCGAGATTTTACAGTTTTCATGTCGAGAAAAGTGTTCATGATTATTCCTAAGAAAGAGATGCTTAGTTATGTTTGGAACTATCGCCACGGAGGTCGAGGGCCTCAAGTCCAAGATGAAGAAGGCCAAGGAGGAGGCGGCTGAACGAAAGGCGGTGACCGAGAAAGCGGCTGCCAAACTCAAGATGGTGAAAACTGTGAGTGAGAAGCACGAGGCTAGAGTGGCTGAAGTGCAGCATGAGCTCAAGGATGCTATCACTACATGTGAGGACCTTGAGGAGAAGAATAATGGTCAAGCCACCGAGCTGTCCAAGGTAAAGCAGAAGATCCAGGAGGCCAGGACGGAGACGCGAGGCACCCGAGAGGAGCTTCGTCAAGTGAAGCAAATTGCCGATGGTAAGTCGTACTTACTATAGAGTTTCTTTGGCGGCCATAGGTTCACATTGCTCACACGAGTCTGTAATTCCTCAGGCACATTTGTAGAACTCCCGAGGAGTGCGGCGGATGCGGAAAGGTATTATGCAGCTCGGGAGGGTGATACCAAACACAAGTTGTTCTGGACCCAGTCCCAAACGCCAGAACACCCGCCCCTGCTGAGCAACCAGATGAAGCAACTGATGGAGCTGCAACGGATGGCGGAACCTGCCATGAAGTACCTCTGTGTCCAGCTGTGCTAAGCAGAGCCAATACCGAACAGTTATTTCGGCCTGGTGTAGAAACTGCGCGGTGCGGCCTCCTAGATTGACACTGTTAAGCACTCTGTCTGCATTGAGGTGGCTCGGATGGCTTATGCGAAGACCATGGTGCACTAGCCCAAGATCAAGCCAGTTGAAATGGCCACCGGTCCTCCACCTACTGGAAGGGAGCATCGACGTCCCGAGCAATACTTCCCCATGGTGACGGATGGTGCTCGGATGATAGAGGACCACACTACAAAAAAATACACTTCCGTGATGATACATGTTTCTCACAGTAGGTCGCGTTTTCTATCATGCATGTACATCCATGATGATTTTATGACAGAATCAAGATAGTCATACCTGTGCTGTCATAGAAGTGTTCCATGACATTACCAAAATTATCATCACGGAAGTGTCCACTTCCATGATGATAAATTGCGCGTCACAGAAGTGCTTTCGTCAAGGGTGACCGACACATGGCATCCACCGTAATAGAACACCGTTAAGCTATCGGGTCGGGTTTTGGATCTGATAACCCGTTAACAGCCCCAACCAATGGGGATTTTCCACGTGTAAAATCATCATTGGCTGGAGGAAACACGTGTCGGCTCATCGCTGGGACAGATGTCATCCACTCATTGGACAGAAGGCGCCTATGATACGTCGACACATGGCACGGCCCAACAGAGGCCCATTCCTATGGAAAGGCTGGCCCGTTTGACTTGGTCAAAAGGTGGCGGGCCGGCCCATGCAAAGCCTGTTAACGGCCTGTTCACATATAGCCCATTTACAGCCCGCTAACCCAAGGTCCGTTACGCCCTATTCGAATTAGGCCCAGTAGCGTCATCTGGGCCATCCAATATGATTCCAGCCCATTTTCACTTCTAGCCCATGTATGGCCCATGATGTCTTTCAGCCCATATGAGGCCCTATGTAACTCTTGGCCTATTAACGGCCCGTGGTGAAACTGGCCCGTAATGAACAGTGTATCACTTTACACCCATTAACGGCCCGTGGTGAAACTGGCCCGTAAAGAACAGTGTATCACTTTATACCCATTAACAGCCGTTATTCCATTGGGCCATTTCCAGCCCATGTTATCTTTCGGCCTTCTTAGAGCCCATTTATTCTTGGGCTATTTTCCAGCATTCGTTTACTTACGGCCCATTACTGTCATTTTCTGCTTATGGGCCAAATTCAGCCCGTGGTTACAGTCGGCCCGTTTGTGGTCCATTAATACGTTGGGCCGTTTTCATAGCGTCATCAAATACGGCCTATTAACGATGGCCCGTTATGGTCGGCCCATGAACGGACGATTCCAACTCTAGCCCGTTTACGGCCAGAATGTGGTCTGTTTGGCCCATGTTTGGCCAATCGATCATACGGCCCGTATAAGGCCCATTGTTTCTACGGCCCGTAGAAGGCCCATTGTTTCTAAGGCCCGTAGAAGGCCCACTGTTTCTACGGCCCGTAGAAGGCCCTGTATTTATACGTCCTGTAGAAGGCCCACTGTTTATATGGTCCGTAGAAGGCCCACTGTTTCTACGGCCCGTAGGAGGCCCAGTGTCACTACAGTAAATATTAGCCCATGGTTATTGTGGCCTCTTTTTAAAAAATAGGTTATTGCAACCACTAGCAAACCGTAGAAAAAGAACTGCACTGACTACAAGCAAACAAATAAACAAGACAACAAGGAAATAAATAAGCAAGCAACTTACACTAGGCTATCACGGCTATTACACATATTACATCCACTGGGCATCAAAGTTCGCCACCAGTGCAAATATAGGGAACACAGCTGCATATAAACGCCGCAGCAAAACAAGTGCCGAACTGAAACCACTTCAGAAGAGCTCAAGAAACAATATCCTGGGTACCCATAATGCTGGCAAGATGCTTAGCAATCTTATTAACTTTCTCTTGTTTGGCGCTTAAGTCCTCCAGCGCTTGCTGTTGCACCAGAAAGTATGCATCTGAATTCTGCAGGGACTTCCTCAGTCCTTCGGCTTCCTGTCGCATATCATCTGATCGATGTCTTTCAACTTGAAGTTGAGACTCAAGAAGCCGAATGGTTTCAGGCAACGAGTTCGAAGAGCTGGTGCCAGCGGTGGTAGCCAGTAACTCGAACACTACATCAAGGCAGGACTTTGGGGTTGTCTCAGTGTCTTCAATATAGTTTTTATCAGCTTTCTTGGAGACCAGCAGGGATGTCACACTATCTTGAACCTTATCTGCATTACTTCCTTTACCATTGCATAACAGGGTACTCTTCTCCAATATTTTATCCGTGTTCTAAAAGAGAAACAAACAAACACATCTCAGGTTAACAATGTAGTATATGAAACTCATTTTGGTAAACCAGTTCAGTAGTAAGGTGGATAGGATAATAGCATGAAACAAACATATATCTATGTAGTATGGTCACTTTATGGTATATATCATTCTAGTTTATGTTGCCAAATCAAGATAGATACAGTTCGAATCATATCTATTTAAGACAAAGCAGCATAGACAGAATATAAGTGTGGGAAACTACACAGCAATAACAACACTTGTAATGTGCATGGCATGAGAACATAACTGTTTATTCAATTGAAACTGAAATCAACATAGAGCCAGTTACAACAGCAAACAGCCAAACACGTTGAAGAAACAGGTTTAAAACATACCTGTTGCGCCACTGGAGTCTCAGTTGCATCCTTCAAATTTGAAATTAGCTGGTATCAGTAAATACAGTGATGCAAGAGCAAAGTAGTATGAACCATAGCTACAGAACCTGACCTGAGAACAGTTCTTCTTCTGCTTTAAGCGTTGAATTTGGGTTCGGAGTGGTGGTCCTCATGATTTGGGCACTGCAGTTGCCTTACTAACTGCTCGTGTTTGGGTGCTCTGTGGTGGAGACGGTGTTGTGTCAACGGGAACTGGGTGTCTATCTGCTGGGGTTGGGGTTAGAAGGGGTGTAGCTAGTTCTCTATCCAACTGGGTAGGGGTACAATCTACATGAGTGTGGGTTATGTGTGGTGGGGCTGGTTCTTGGGCAAGTACAACCGTGGTTCTATCTGCATCGACAAGTAGCATGATCTTTTCTGAAGACCGTCTTTTTACTCCCACAGAAACTGCCATCACTCCCTCCAATTGAAATGGCTGATAAACAAGAAAAGTAATTGAATGTACAGACATTGTAAGATAGACAGGTGCAATGGATAGTAGGGAAGAAAACAGGGCATGAAATAATTCACATTTATGTTGTCTAAGCAAACAGAATAGCAGGACATAATTTCGCATATATGATGGCTAATTAAACAGGATAGCATGACACAATTTCACATGTATGATGGCTAACTAAACAGGATAGAATGACATACTTCAAAATATGATGGCTATGTAAACAAGATGACATGATGTAACTATACGATGTTTCTATTAAAGTGGTTGGCATGCCATAAATCACAAACATGTCGTCGATGGAAACATGATGGCATGATATAATTCACGGATAGAATGACATAATTTAAAATATGATGACTATGTAAACAGGATGAGATGGTATAACTATATTATGTCCTTAGAAAATGGGTTGGCATGCCATAATTCAGATACATGCTGTCTATGTAAACATCATGGCATGACATAATTCAAATATATGATTTATATACTAAGGAAGTGAGCAGAGGGCAATCGCATATATGATGTGTCAACTAAGGAGATGGCATTCAATATTGTGTATATGATGTAAAAACTAAGCATTGCAATACAACATATGCATTATATGAGTAATATAACCCTACCAAGTTTGAGCATACACCTTAGGGGGGTAATAGGACTGGTCATCTGCCTCTAAATCCTCCTCTGAAGAGCTATGTGTAACCAGCAAGATATTTGCTTCAGCAGGTAGCATTGTCTGCTCTGAAGACCTTGTTTTCACTCCAGATTTCTCCATCATCAATTCGAATGGCTGATGCACAGGAAGAGCAGTTGAATATACAAGTATTGTTGACAAAAGCAATGAGAAATACAAAAAAAGGACGTCATGATATAATTCACATATATGACGCTTGCCTAAACAGCATGGCATTGCATAATTCACATACATAATGCCTTGCAACAAGATAACATTGCATAATTCACATATATAATGTCTTGCAACAAGACGGCATTGCATAATTCACATATATGGTAATTAGACACTAAAAAGGTGGCATTCACACAAAGCATGTCTAAACAAAGCAAATGACATAGCAATGCAAGATATCATACGCACGATATGAGCAACATAACCCTGCCAAGTTAGGGCATGCACCTCGGGGAGGAAATATGACTGGTCATCTGTCTCTGAATCCTCCTCTGAGGAGCTATCGGTAACCAGCAAGACATGCGCTTCGTCAGATAGCATTGTCTGCTCTGAAGACCTTGTTTCCACTCCAGATTTTTCCAATGGCTGATGCACGGGAAGAGTAATTGAATGTACTAAAATTGTTGACAAATTTAACACGTAATAAAAAAATGATGGCATGATATAATTCACATATAAGATGACTGGCTAACCAGGGTGGCATTGCAAAATTCACATATATGATGCCTGGCTAGACAAGATGGCATTACATGATTCACATATACGATAAAGAAACTAAACAGATGGCATTGACACAAAGCATGTCTAAACTAAGCAGATGACATCTTTAATGTATAGAGTAAGCAATGCAAGGCACCATCTGCATGATATTACCAACATCAGCATGCCAAGTTAGAGCGAAGACCACATGGGGTAAATAGGAGTGGTCTTCTCCTTCTAAATCCCCCTCAGAATAGTTATCTTCCTCTTGATTACGATCCAAAATGGGTGGAGGGGGCTGCCTTTGCACCCACCATGGAACAACGTCTGCATGAAATTTTATTGCCACGCAAGGCTTGTCTCTTTTGCTCTACATGATCAGTTCCATTGTGTACAATAACTGGCATGCATACGAATAAAACATAGTGAGATTATGTAAGGAGTGCATGCACAAATCCAGAGTGATGGTAGCAAACTATGGATAGGCCCAAAACCACTGATAGTAGGCAGATAATAGCTTTAGTTAAAAAATACAGATAATGGCTCCTTTAATGTTTGTTTGCACCCAACATGAAACTCATAGTAGACACCGGAGATTAACAGATAGTAGACAGATAGTACTGATTGCTACCCCAATATGTACCCCACAACCATATAAAAACTCAAGTTTCAGCATTAGTTTGGACCTGACTCGGAGTCTAATAGGTGAACACGACGATAATGTAGCATGTCATCATATTAAGCGACGCATACCGTAAGCAGACACAGAAGAGTGCGACCTCTCTTGCGGACCCGTGTAGTCCTCAAGGTCATCTGCACAGTTGATGATGGTAATGTAGTTGCCGTGGCTGCCGACGGCGGGGAAGAAGATCTGAGGGGGCGAAAGACAGTCTGGATAGCGGATCCCTGCTGTGGTAAACCCTTCCGTTGTTGGAGCAGCTAAGCTGGGGTGGAACACAGCGCCGCAGGAGCAGGACAAACCACACCAGGTTTTCTTTGACACATATATGTAACAGAAGTAATTGAGTAAGGGCTTGTTTGAATTTGAGGATTCTAACAATGCAGGGATAGGAAATAGACAGGAATAGGATAGGAATGCACGTGCAAAACAGAGAATTTAAAAACACAGGATTTCTACCAATCTGGGTGTTTGATTCACAACAATTGGAAGATCACAGGATGCAAAAAAGCATGGTGAGATTAAGTCAAACCACAAGAAAATGTACGGTTATAATGCTATTATGCTACTATCTCTTAGTCTTGTGCTTGATGAATAGGAATATGAAAAGGAGGAGATGTGGAAATTAGAATTCCTACAGTTTTTCTTTCAAGGAGACACTAAAGGAACAAATCCTACAGTTTTCCTTTGCTCCATTCCTTTGCACCAAATTCATGAAAAGTAGTACCATAGGAAACTTTCCAATTCCGATGTTTTTCATTCACTTTTCCTTTCAAGCACTGGCGATTCTAGTAGGCAGGCTTGAGCAAGGAAAATCCTACACTAAAAATGTTTTTGTGCTACTTCTATTACTTTGGACGCAGGCCACTGCCATACTAGCTCAACTCCCAGGCCCATCGACAAATGCACAGCTCAAACGCGCAGAGCTAAATAATGATGGCGTTCAAGAGAGTCCATCACGGATAGCTAAGTTGCCTGGTACCTCACTGCTTGTCATATAGTAGGATAAAATAATCGTATTTCCCGTTACTATGAGTGCTCAGTGGACAATATATATATAACATGTAGAGAAAAAAGAGATGCAGCAAGTGTACAACCTCTTTGGCAAAGCCATGTCGATCTCAGCGTGATTGGATTGGCCGGTGAGGATGCTCCGGCTGACTTGGCTGTCGGACAAGGGGAAGAAGATCTTAGGCGTCTGGAGATGGAGCCCGAGGTACTGCTCCACCGTGATGGAGGGTTTCGTCGTTGGAGCAGCTCCAGTGAGTTGTACGACGTCTAGGCTGAAGCAGGACAAGAGAGACAACGAACAACGTTAACCTGAGTGGAATTCTAATAGCATCTCCAATACAGGACGTAAAATACATAACCACAAAGTGCTAGATGTAAAATACATCAGCCGCTTATCTCTGAACTTAACTGTCGAAACTGAACTTAACTTTCGAAACTGAATTTTGCTGACGAAACTGAATTTTGCTGTCGAAACTGAATGCACTAGCAAGGTGAGGCTACACGTCGGTCGACTGACTTTTTCATCTCTGGTCGGTTGATTTTGCAGCCGTTGGATACGAAATCAAGGGCTTGCGGTTCATCTTCAACCTCCACCCCCTGAGCCGCCAGCCACCACCGGCCAAACAGCAGCCCCTCGCCGCCCGCGGCCGGCGGTGCGCCGCCCCGCCCGCCCCGAAAACACTCCCCACCGCCGGTCTGCCGCCGCCCCGGCCATCCCTCTAGGCCCCCCGTGCCGAGCTTTTTCTCCGGCGATCCCCACGCCACCTCCCCACCACCGCTGGCGACCATCGCCCCCATCCTGAACACTAAGATAGATAGTGGGGTACCTCTCCGGCGAGCCCCCCTCCCCGTTGCGGCTGGTTCTTCCTTCACCCCGGTGAGCCCCTCCCCCCCACCCACCCCCTGAAAATCGACTGACCCAAAACTCGATTCAATCGACTGAAGTGTAGCTAAATCGGAGCAGCATCGCAAGCAAGAGCAAGAGCGAGAGCAGCAGCGCGAGCAAGAGCAATAGCAAGAGCAGACCAGGCAGGGGACCGAGAGCAAGAGCAGAGCAGAAGCGCGAGTGAGAGCTAAAGCAGCGGCGGCTCCTACTGATGTGGACGTCGCCGCCGAGGGAGCGACGCCATGGAGGAAGTGGCCGGCGATGCCACCGTGGATGGAGCCACGCCGTGTCAGTTCGGGACCGAGCGCTGGCAGCACCGTGAGATCGAATCAAGAAGAAAATGTGGCGATTAGTGTACAACCTCTTTGGTGGCGCCGATTAGGCCGCAGCTTCATCCGAGCAAACAGTGATGATGATGCTCTTCCGGTGGTGCAGGTGAAGACGACGGTGTGGGAGTGGAGGTGGCGCGAAAGACGAGCGGAACGTCGGGGCAGCTCCTTGGAGGTGGAGGACGGGGTGGCTGAACCGGCGGGACGATGAGATCGACGATGGATCCTCATCTGATACGGTGGATGAGGGACGTCGAGGTGTTGCTGTGGACGACGTCATCGGGGAAGAGGCTCCGGTCGGGTGCCGGACGGAGCAGGGTGTGGAGTTTCGTCGCGGGTTTTCACGGCCTCGGTGTATGAATGGGTGGGCGGATGGGATGGTAGTGGGGAACCATGGCTTAGAGACGCACTTGTCCGAAATGTGGGGTAAGTTACGAAAGTACCCCCACAGATTTGAGGCGGTTCTTTCGGTTCAGGGGTACCACGGGCATTTCGCATGTCGGGATTTCACAGGAGGTGGGCGTTTCCGCGCGCGTTGTAATTTCGGAATAGCAAGGCACGGGTTGAGATGGAGGGAGTTGTCGGAGCACAACAAGACAAAGATATATCTTAAATATTTCGGGCAAACAAGGCGCGGGTTGAAGAGGCAGGAGTTTCGCATCACGATAGACAGAGATGCTAGCTTGAATTTTCGGCATAACAAGGCGCGACTTGAAATTTCGGAAGAACAAGCTTAACGCCTACCCCCAAAAAAGACAGTTTGCACCTCAACACGCACAACACACATAAAACACCATTTAGATTAGAGTAAGGTACACATGCATTGCACGCATGAGATTTGGCAACCAAATTATGAATAAATACCACATTATAGCATGCAAGCTTTGAGTCATATATGCATGATGTAGATGTTCGTTTAATTCTTATAGCTCATTTCATTCAAAATCATCTAGTTTTTATAAGAAAGCTAATCTATTTTAAGATTCATGGAATTGTGCGTCGTAAGACATAAAGTAAAAACAAATAATGGCAAATCATGTAGAAAAACATTTGGGCAATTCTGATACGGAAGATTATAGAACAAATTAGAAGTGCTTGTGTTTTGATGTTTGTGCATTATGCTTAAGTTCAACCATGGAGTCTTCTAGATTATACATTTGGCGAAATCTGGTGGAATCTAGATGATATCCAACGGCCAGTAGTGCTCAAATTTGCCATCTTTGGACCATTGGATTCGCCTCATCCAACGACTATCTTTCAAAGTTAAAGTTACCCGCACACAATATAAAAATATATAAAATATAATATATATATATATAGGGGTATAGATATAGATATGTGATGCGAAAGCCGCCCATCATCTCCAATTAGAATAGTGTGTCCATGCACGGATGCGACGTGGCCAAATGATGTCTGCCATCTGTATCTCAAATTCAAATCAGTTTGACCTTGTTCAATGTGTATACATTACAACATGCTCGTTTCCAAACCACACCATGCAGATCTCCGTTATATTCATGCATGCATGGGTTTCAAACATCATGATCTCTTATTCAAATATTTGAATTCAACTTTACATTGATTATGACCTCACCTATTCTTTTACACCCACACAGTAGTATTCTCTTTATAATTGTACCACTAACTTTCTCTCGTGCATGCATGCACACACACTGCCAGTCGGCATTATCCATCACAAGCATGCAATCTTTTTCTTCAGGTCGGTCTCCCATGAAGGCACACACCCACACACATCCCCCTCTCCATCATATCGGGCATTCTTTTTCTCTCACGCGTGCATGAGCAACGATCGATGTTCCTCTATGTATGTGTGTATATAGCTAGGTGTTTCATAGTTTTCCACACAAACCGATCAATCGATATATCCAGTGAGGTCTCACCCTCTTTCCCACGTCCACATCGATCAATTTATACCTTTCTATATAGGATTAACATATATAGCTAATACACCCACATTAATTATATATCCAATGCCCCCCTCTCATCATCCATGCCTTCCGCTTCATCTCTCAGACACATGCACAATGGCGAAGACAAGGGGCAGTAAGGGCCCTGCCCCCCTCCCCCCTAACATCACTATATATCGAGGCTAATATGAATGTGATCATTAGATAATTGCTGATAAAATGGTTTAAGTTCATGAATTGACCCTCCCCGTAAAGGATTAGCAATGATTGGCCCCCTAGCTCATTTATTTTTCATGGCTCCGCCACTGTGCACAACAGCGCACGTGTTTGCCCCCTCTCTCTAAATATCAATCTCGCACTTGTGCATTCCTTCATAGTCTCCCTCCACTCGGCCCCTCGCACCATCTTCTAGCCCCCACCGGATTTTGCCACATGTACAATCTAGCAGACTCCATGGTTTGAACTTAAGCATAATGCACAAACCTCAAAACAACAGTGGTTCTCTTTTGTTCAAGAATCTTCCGTATCATAACTGCCCAAACTTTTTTTCTAGTTGAATTGCCATTATTTGTTTTTAATTTATGCTTTACAATGCACAATTCCATGAATCATAAAATAGATTAAGGGCTTCTTCGATTCAAAGGATTCTCAACAGAATTTTGGAGGATTCTAATCATTAGGAATTTTTCCTATCTTGGTTGTTTCATTCGTAGGATTGTAAACCATAGGAATTTTTCCATAGGATTCATTTGCACTAGATTTCATAGGAAACATCCCATCCACTCAAACCTCTTTGAAAGAATTCCGCGTTTTTCTATGCACGATCAAACACTCGTACAATCCTGTAGGATTCAAGACGACATTCCACTATAATACCATGTTTTTCCTATTCCCGCGTTCTTAGCTTTTTTATAAAAACTAATTGATTTTGAATGAGATGAACTATAAGAATTAAGCGAAGGGCTACATCAGGCATATATGACTCAGAACTTACATGCTATAGCGTGGTATTTATTCATAATTTGGTTGCAAAATCTGATGCGTGCAATGCACGTGTACCTTACTAGTACTTCGAGTATGTGCAAAACACGTAAATTAGAATACCAATGGCACGCTACACAGTGTCTCTCTTACAGTTCATGAAGCCACGTGGCACATGTGGAGGCGTTGTCGCGACCTCCTTGCGTGGATTGATCACAGCAACGTGTTGCTGGTTCTAGAAGAATGTACTCGTCCTCCCTGAGCCATACTGGAGGTACATGCACGAAGCGAAGATGTGCACGCATGCTATGCACGCACTCATTCCCTCGCACGCACACGCGGGTACACGGGCGGACACAATTTTGTACCAAGATCCACCCCATGTGATAATTTGACACGTGTAAAGTCGTTCACTTCATTGATGGTCAATTAATACAGCGCATGCAAATTGAGTGGACGTGAGGGCAGATGAAAGACATTATTACTCCAGTGCGCGCATGCGAGTAGTTAAATTGTGGGTTGCTAGTAGTACTTCCATTGGTCTCCTTCGTATTTTGTGCCAATTTTTGATAGTAACATAATATTTACGCATTTGAGCAGTGTAGTACTTGAAATTTATGTTCCTCTAAACTCATCGAGAGTCGTTTCGGGCCTCAAAACCAAAACCATCAATTAATCTTTACCTTGTTCCCATCACATTCGAAAGCCTGCTCACACCTACTAGTACGTACCAAACCTGAACATGTTCCCACTATGCAGGTATTAGTACAAGTGCTAGTACTTAGGTTAAAAAAAAGGGGAACTACCTAACCAAAAATTTCTCTACCTTTCCTCCTCATAAGTGCTTCTTCTTCGTCCGTCGTTGCCATGGCCGGTGAGCACAGCTCTAGGTCGAGTACTACTCATTACAAGGGAGCGGCAACCAAGGCTGCAGAAAAAAAAGAGGGCTCGCCGCCACGCAGAGACCTCGAAAGATCTCTCACGGGCAGGCGATGGCTCCCAGGAGCGCCCTAGCCGCGGAGGCGAACATGCCGAGCCGGCGGAGCTGGAGTCGTTATCCCTCGACGGCATGCCCGATCAGCTCAATAATCAGAAGGAGTTCATCCAAGGCTTGATGGAGTTGCTGAAGGAGAGCCTCGATGACATGCCCGCTGAGCTCAATCAGCAGGGGGAGTTGACCGCCGGCTTGGTGATGCTGCTGAAGAAGAGCATTGCCTCGGAGAAGAAGGCGACTGGCGAAATCCTGCGACTTCAGGAGGACAAGGCGAAGCTCTTCCACGAGATCGACCTGTTGAAGGAGAAGAACACCGGCTGGAAGAAGCTGCATGAGAATAGTAGTTCCTCGATGAAGATGCTGCAGGCCCTCGTCATGGAATAGAAGGAGGAGTTGGCGAAGCTCCGCATCGAGCACCCGGCTGCTGTCAAGGTATGTAATGCGGCCATGGAACAGATGATGAAGGCTCGCATCGAGAAATACCGCGTCATGGACAGAATGAAGAAGATGGAGGAGGAGACGCGCAAGGAGATGGAGGTCGTGGAGGCGATGAAGAAGCAGTTATGACTCCGCGGCGAATTAGATCATTTGGGGTGATAATCTTCCTTCTTCTTTTGCTCCTGGGTTTCATCTTTTGCTTCGGGTGTTTCGCCGCATGTGTCACGTTCTCTGCGAGGCATGAATAGAACAATGTTTTTTTAGGGAATGAATAGAACAATGCTAACAATGAGATGACTAGCAAATTAGATCATTTTTTATCGCCATATGCCACTGGGCTGCCGTGTTTCATGCTCCTCTGTTGCAGTACTACTCCAATGGAAAACTTGAGTATACCGCACGGTTCTTTGCTCCTCCTCGATCAGGTCATCGGCGCATTTATACGAGCAGTCAAATCACAAGGCCCCGCCTTCCAGCAGTAATGAGCCGTAAAATCACAAAGGCCCTCGCCCCTCGTGAAACTGACCAAGCTAGACTGCCATGCCCTCTAACCTTTTAAAAAATGTATACTTTTGTACAGCAGTAGTATCGATGGATTGCGCCAAGGAGCAAAACTTGAAATTTAAAAAAAGGTGGTACATATAGAGAGCGCCCGTCGCCAAATTATGCATATAGTACTATTAAAAAGGCTAGTCACAATAATGGTTTCCAGCACAACCCACCCCTCAAATAAAACTAAGAGGGTGCTTGGATACGTTTTAGTCCCATGACTAAAAGTAGTGGGACTAAAACATGCTAGCCTCACCCATGCTTGGATCCAAATACTAAAAGGCTAAAATCAAGTTAATGAGCATTTATTATCCTCGAAACCCTCCAATCCAGAACTCGCCTGTGTTAAAGGAGAGGAGTTAAATGAGTAGACAGAGGACTAATCCACATTTTAGTAGGGGTACCCCTGACTAAAAAATTTAGTCTCAAGACTAGTTTTAGCCCCTCTTTAGTCAGGGGTGCTTGGAACTTTAGCCTTTTAAAGAGACTATTTTTAGTAAGACTAAAATAAGTCCCTTGGATCCAAGCACCCTCTAAGCATCCTGGAATTCTTTGACAAAACTAAGCACCCTGAAATTCTTTGACAACTAAACTGCTGGCTATATGATGTTGGCCATATATATTGTACGTATATAATGTGAAGAAACGAGTGGTAGTACTATACCAACTAAAAGATGAAATGTAAGAAATACTAGTATGTACGTACTGAAGAGTTAAAGTAACAAGAAGAAACATAACATAGTTCTGCTGGGGGCTCAGCACAACACACCCCTCAAATTAAATTAAGCACACCTGAAATTAAACTTTGCAACTATTCCGGTAGACACTGCATTAGAACCACCATGAGCAACGACACTGCCACCTTACTCGGAGTCCTTGTCCACGTCCTCGACTTCGTCCTTGTCCCTCTTCCACTTGGCCGATACTTCTTTGCTTGAACCGCACACTTGGCTATTGTTCTTCATCCAACCCTTGTAGATATTGAAGCAAAGGTAGCCATCCATTGCAGCGTAGTGGATGTGGTCTATATCTAGTACATTCCGCTGCCATGCATGACGATGAAACGTGTATGGAGGTTTCTCCAGTTTACCGTACGAAGGATGAACCATGGCTCCTGCCAGGATCAGCATTGAAGGCTGACGAGAGGACACCAGTCGATTCTTCCGGAGGTCGAAGGGGTTGCCTACAACGAGACCTATCCGATGTAGGACATCCATGTCGTTCTTAAAGTCTACAGTAACGAATTTCACTGTTTTGTCCTTGAGGAAGTTCTTAAAATCCTGGCGCTCAACATCAGCATGGCATATGTGGTAGACCAAGAAAATGTTATGTACGCAAACCTGGATCACGGCGGGTTCTTCCTCTCTTCGTCCTTTCGATCCTTCTCTGGTCCGAGGACTGTGGTGTAGTCAACATCTAGCCCAGCGACCCACTCATCATCTGAGTTTTCGAACATGCGTTTGAAGCGAGAAAAGCATCCTTTCACCGTCGTGGAAGAACGGGTGTAGATGACGTCGAACTCATTGTCGATGATGGTTCTAACCTTGTACTCACCGCCAATCGTGGAGATTTGGGACGCCATGGATTTGGGAGGAGGGTTAGGATTAGTGGAACTGCCGTAATGTGAATGGACATGACGACTAGGAGCGAACCGCCATAGTATTGAAGGACGTGCGGGGACAAGTAGGAGCGAATTGCCAGCGTGTGAACGGCAGGGTAGTGGCTTTCCATTCTCCCATGATACGGGCTTCCCAGAGCCCTTGGATCTGAGATCAAATGGTTGCATGGCGTGATTCTAGACCTATGGGTGAATATCCTATCCTAGAGGGTTATTCTGCAAATTTTCAGCAACTTAGCATGCGACCGTTTGATCTTAGATCCAAGGGCTGCCAGCAGCCCATATCATGGTCGCGCCTACCACGACCGCCGCGTCGCTCGCGCGGTCGCGCCCTTGGAGATTTAACACGGTGCGTTAGGCTATCTGATGTTGGCATGTCATACATAGTCATCACTTAGTCACTCATACTACAACAAGGTTGGCTATAAGTGTATTTTTTTACTCCTCTCTATCTATTTCTTCATAATGGAGGTGGTCAGGATGTAACACCCCGGATGTAACCTACCTTATTTGTATTCCAACTCTTGCCTTTTCCGGCACTAAGTTATGTTATTTCCTCGTTGTCGGGTTTTTGTCTCCGTGTGTTTTGTCTTTGTCATGCATCTCATATCATGTCATCATGTGCATTGCATTTGCACACGTGTTCGTCTCATGCATCCGAGCATTTTCCCCGTTGTTCGTTTTGCATTCCGGCGCTCCTATGTCCTCCGGTGTCCCTTTCTACCTCTTTTCGTGTGCGGGCATTAAACGTTTTTGGATTGGACCAAGACTTGTCATGCGGCCTTGGTTTACTACCGGTAGACCGCCTGTCAAGTTTTGTGCCATTTGGACTTCGTTTGATACTCCAACGGTTAACTGAGGGACTGAAAAGGCCTCATGTGTGTTGCAGCCCAACACCTGGGCCGTTCGATCATGATCGCGTGGCTGCAAACACCTAAACCTCCTCCATCACCTGGGCCGTTCGATCATGATCGCGTGGCTGCAAACACCTAAACCTCCTCCATCACCTGGGCCGTTCGATCATGATCGCGTGGCTGCAAACCGCACCTCATTTGGAGCTTCCTAGCTCCCTCTACCTCTATAAATAGACCCCCCTTTCCAAATTTCGGATCTCTCCCCCGAAACCCTAGAAAAAACACTCGTGCCGGCGCCGGACAACGTCCGCCGGCGCCAGATGTGTCCGTTCCACTCCGCAGCCACTGTGGGCTCGACACATGTCCCGGGCAGGTACCACTTCGCCGCGCCGCCACCCGAGGCCCGCGAAGCCCACTCCAGGCCCCCGCGAGCCCGTTCCTTCGCCCCCGCCCGCCGCCTACCTCCTCCTGCCGCGCGTCGCCATCTCCTTCAATGCCGGCCACCTCCGCCGCTCGCAAGCTCGCCGCCGACCGGCGACCCCGCCGCGCGCTTAGCTCCTCCACCGCGGCCCCCTCCTCGCCCTCGCCGTCCCTGACTCCGGACAAGTTCCCGGCGACCTCCTCCGGCCTCCCTCGTCAACTCTGGCGTCCCCCCGACGAGCAACTCTGGCCGGATCGAGCAACTCCGGCGAACTGCTACAGTGAACTCCGACGATATCCAGATCTGGATCGGATCGGTTGACTTTTTTGCCTGAAACCCTAGTTTTTTATGCATTCTTTGCCATGCCATAACTTCATCACCGTTGCTCCGATTCGCGCGTGTAGCATATCAATATGTTCGTCTCGACGAGTACTCCATTTCATATCAGTGCATCATTTTCATTTGAGCTCATCTTGATGCCCAAAATGATGTTGGAAGAGGGCTATGTGATGTTAGTTTTTGATTCATATTAGCAAATGCACTTTTGTCATTTTTCCATGATTAATGTGTGCATGCTATGATCTTGAGCTCTACATGTGTTTTGAAGTATGCCATGCCATCTTTACAAGGGTGTATGCCATGTATTTTTGTGATCTCTGTGGTGACCAGCACAAGCATGCAAAGTAGCTTACTTATTGTTGCTGATTTCAGGGACTTAGAAATATTCTAAGTCTCTGCCCTGTCATTATTTTTATGTCATGTGTTCATGTTGATACCTAGTGATTCGTGCCTCGTTTGAGCATGATCAGTAAGGATGTTTTGTAGGTATTGTGGTGCTCTATCCATCCATGTCTTTTTATGCATTTATGGAGCACCCTAGCTTGAGTCAATCGATCTCTACTTTTGCTATGAAATGTTCCTGGCAGATTGTTAACATGTTTAGCAATTTTGCTGAGCTTGTTGTAGTTGATCCGTGCATGCTATGATGTTGTTCTTGCAATGTCTAGCTTCTATGGCATGTCTACTTGCTGGGTGTGTGCGTAGTTTGTCATGAAATGCCTTGTGGTGAGTGCATCGAGCTCGTAAACATGCCTACATGATATCTGTTTTGCCATGTTCCAAATTTCACCAAGTCTGAATTTGTTAACGATAATTGCTATGTTCACGTGGTTGCAATTGTATTTTCTGATCCCTTTTGGCTTATGGTTAGTAAGGGACTTTTGTTGTATGATTTGAGTAGCTTCATGCCATGCCTTGATTTGCCATGATATGTTCCTGTAGCATGTTGTTACACTTCTCTAAAGATTGCTTCCTGATGTTAAATTCCTGACATGTTGATAATTTCTCTAAGTCTGTAACCTGTTATCTTTTGTACTTTTGCCATGCCTGTTTGAACCTGCTATTGATTGAATTAGCTGTAGCTTAGTGTTCATCTTTTGTAAAGAATCATGAGTGGATCCCTATGGTGTATTTTGTTGCTATATTTGAGTGCAGTAGCATATTTATCTTGATGCATTTAGATGGCTTCGTGTTGTTTATCGCAGACTAGTGCCATATTTGTTTTGCTTGTCCTTTCCAAACCGTGCATCCGATTCCGGTGATCTTTATATCGATTTCAACCGAAATCAACTCACCTTTCCAGTGGCACTCTTGGTTTTACAAGTTGAGGCCATGTTCAATCATTCCTTTCCAAATCATGCATATGCATCACATATCGCATCCCACATATCATACCATGTTTGCATCATGTTGTTTGTGCATTGAACGTGGTTGATTGTTCTCCCTTTGCTTGTGTTTCTTGCTTTGGGTAGAGCCGGGAGACGAGTACGTGATCGAGGAGCCCGTTGAGTACGCTTACGAGGATCAAGTCAACTCGGAGAACTTTGCAGGCAAGATGACCATACCCTTGAAATCACTTCTATCTTCGCTTGCTAGATGCTCGCTCTTTTGCTATGCCTACGCTATGATACCTAACACTTGCTTATCATGCCTCCCATATTGCCATGTCAAGCCTCTAACCCACCTTGTCCTAGCAAACCGTTGTTTGGCTATGTTACCGCTTTGCTCAGCCCCTCTTATAGTGTTGCTAGTTGGAGGTGAAGATTGGAGTTTGTTCCTTGTTGGAACTTGTTTATTGTTGGGATATCATTATATTATCTTGTCTATCTTAATGCACCTATATACTTGGTAAAGGGTGGAAGGCTCGGCCTTATGCCTGGTGTTTTGTTCCACTCTTGCCGCCCTAGTTTCTGTCATACCGGTGTTATGTTCCTTGATTTTGCGTTCCTTACACGGTTGGGTTATAATGGGAACCCCTTGACAGTTTGCCTTGAATAAAACTCCTCCAGCATGGCCCAACCTTGGTTTTACCATTCGCCACCTAGCCTCTTTTCCCCTTGGGTTCCGCGGACTCAAGGGTCATCTTTATTTAAACCCTCGGGCCAGTGCTCCTCTGAGTGTTGGTCCACCTTGTCAGCCGCCGGTGGCCACCAGGGGCAACTCTGGGCTGGCCTACCGGAAGTTTGGACAATCCGGTGTGCCTTGAGAACGAGATATGTGCAGCTCCTATCGGGATTCGTTGGCACATTCGGGTGGCTTTGCTGGTTTAGTTTTACCATTGTCAAGATGTCTTGTAACCGGGATGCCGAGTCTGATCGGATTGTCTTGGGAGAAGGAATATCCTTCGTTGACCGTGAGAGCTTGTGATGGGCTAAGTTGGGACACCCCTGCAGGGTTATGATCTTTCGAAAGCCATGCCCGCAGTTATGGGAAGATGGGAATTTGTTAATGTACGGTTGTAGAAAACCTAAAACTTAACTTAATTAAAATGCATCAACTGCATATGTAACCGTGATGGTCTCTTCTCGGCGGGGTCCGGGAAGTGAACACGGTGTTGGAGTTATGTTTGACGTAGGTTGTTCTAGGATCACTTCTTGATCATAGTTGTTCGACTATGCCTTTGCCTTCTCTTCTCGCTCTCATTTGCGTATGTTAGCCACCAAATATGCCAGTCGCTTGCTGCAGCTCCACCTCATACTTTTACCCTTCCAATAAGCTTAAATAGTCTTGATCGTGAGGGTGTGAGATTGCTGAGTCCCCGTGACTCACAGATTCCTTCCAAAACCAGATGCAGGGACCGATGATGCCATTCCAGGAGATTCAACTGAGCTCAAGTGGGAGTTCGATGAGGACTCCAGATGATACTACGTGTCTTTCCCAGATGATCAGTAGTGGTGCCCAGTTGGGGCGATCGGGGACTATGTTGCATTTGGGGTTTATCTTCATTTTCGTTCCATAGTTGGACCTTGAGTGTATCTTGATGAATGTAATGTTATTTATGATATTTGTGTGACGTGGCGAGTGTAAGCCAACTATGTATCCTTTTCCCTTATTATTACATGGGTTGTTGTGAAGATTACCTCACTTGCGACATTGCTTTCAATGCGGTTATGCCTCTAAGTCGTGCTTCGACACATGGGAGATATAGCCGCATCGAGGGCATTACAAGTTGGTAATCAGAGCCTTCCCCGACTTTAGGAGCCCCCTTCTTGAACGAATCGCTGGCGTTGTTGAGTCTAGAAAAAACGTTTTGAGTCATTTAGGTTTATATATACCGAAGAGTAGGTATTATTTTTACTTCTTAGTCCCTTCGTTGCTCTGGTGAGGCATCCTGACGTAGAGTTTTGACTCTTCTCTTCTCAAATTTCACTCAAAAAATTTAGGATCACACGGGTATCTTGGAATCGTTCCGATGGTTTTGTGACGAGAACATTGTTCTTGGTGCCTCCTGACATTTAGGGGTTGTGGAAGTGTCCCGGGGAGTTGAGCTCCGAGGTGTTGTCATCACAATTTTATCGTTGCAATTCTGGAATACCTGAGTTTCGCCGACATCGAAAATCTCTTTTATGCAGTTGTTGGTGAGATAACCTCGATGCCACCCAGTACTGGGGCGGGAGTTTGGGAGTATTGCCATAACTCGTATAACAAATGCTTTTCGAAGGTTGAGGTAGATGATTTCCGAAGGTTTCTTGGTTATGTGTTGAAGGATGGATACAACTAGATGTAGGATTTGCTAGCTTTGGGTGAGATATTATGCTTCCCCTGTATCCCCAACACCTGATTACATAACCGGAAAGGTTCGGGAGTTTCATAGGTGGGAATTCATATAGCTCTAGTAATTCTTCCGCAGTTATTTGGTTTGTGATTGGGTAATCCTCACCAAGTATTTGTTCTTGTCCGTACCTTGTTGTTTTATTCTTCTACCTCTATCTAAGTGGCTTCTCAATTTATGGAAGTGTGACCATTTCAATTGGAATGCATTAGTTCATTTTGCTCGGATGTGAAGACTATATGTTGCAATTTCGATCCATTTGATTCAGCTTGAATATATGTCTGTCAAGATGCTAACGGATGTCACCCTCTCCAGGATGGCTCCTCCAACGCGTACGACTCTGAATCCTGATCCTCCACCACCACCTCCACCTCCGGAGGCATGGCAAGCTGTGATGGCCGCTACCAATGCAAACACGCAGATGCTTTTGCAAATCTTGTAAGAGCGCAACCAAGGGAATCATGGCCATGGCAACAATCAGAATTAGTTTGCTACACTCAACCAGTTCCTCGCAAACCAGCCAAAGACCTTCAGCAATTGTGTTGAGGCAACAGACGCTGATGATTGGCTCGTGGATATCAGCAAGCATTTTGAGTGCAACAATGTCAGGCCTGAGGACTTTGTCAAGTTTGCTTCGTTCTAACTCAAAGACCAAGCTGCAGAATGGTTTCAACAGTACAAAGATTCCAGAGGAGGTCGTGTGATTACCTGGGATGAATTCCGTCGAGACTTTAAACTCACAACATTCCTCAGAGTGTTGTTGAGAGCAAGCGTGAGGAATTCCGCAACCTGAAGCAAGGCAGCTTGTCTGTTTACTAGTATAACATCATGTTCTAGAAGCTCGCTCATTTCGCCAAGTAGGACGTCCCCGATGAGAAGAGCATGATTTATCAGTTCAGAGGTGGCCTCAGAGAAGATCTTCAACTAGCTCTCATGCTCTTTGAGCCGAAGAAGTACGATGAGTTTTACAACATGGCACTGAAACAAGAGACTGCTCAGCTGAAGTGCGATGCTTCCAAGAAGCGAGTCAGAGATGCGACTCCTTCTTCCTCAACTCAAGTGGCTACTAAGCAACAAAAGTATTGGTTGCCTCCTCCTCCGTTTCGTCAGCCTTATCAATAGAAGAGCAAAGGTGGAAGTGGATCTTCCCACCCACCCAACCCAGGCTTTCCGAACAAGACCTCGTCTCATGCTCCAAGATCAAGTGCTTCGTATCACCGTCCGCTCTCGGAGGTCACGTGCAACAAGTGTTAGCAGAAGGGTCACTATGCCAACAAATGCTTCAATCAGAGGCGTCTTACTCCTCCTCCTCCTGTGAGATCTGCTAGTACCGCAGTGGTCAAGCATAACCCCAAGTATGCCAAGGTCAACATGATGAATGCAGCTTAGGCAGAGGACTCATCAGATGTCATCATGGGTAACCTTCCTGTTAACGATGTTCCTGCAAAAGTTCTTTTTGACACTGGTGCATCGCATTGTTTCATCTCAAGACCATTTGCATCTAAGCATGAGTTGCCTTTCCAAGAATTGCATAGACCATTAGCAGTTGTCTCTCCGGGCAAGTGCTTGCACGCAAGCTACGTGGTTCCGGATGTTTCTGTCACGTTGGGCGACTATAAGTTTTTGTCTTCTCCAATGGTCCTTGGTAAATTGGATATCGATCTTATTCTTAGAATGGATTGGCTTTCTAAGCACAAGGCTCACCTTGATTGTGCTGCCAGACAAATTCAATTGACACATTCGTCTGAGGATGTTATCGTCTTTGCTGCTCGTGATGATGCCATCTCACAGATTCGGTCATTTGTGAATATCAAGACGTCTTTCCAGAAGATCTTCCAGGAATGCCTCTGCACCGGCCAGTTGAATTCATCATCAATCTTGAGCCTGGCACGGAACCTGTTTGCAAACGTCCTTACAAGCTTGGACCTGAAGAGTTGAAGGAGCTGAAGAAGCAACTTGATATTCAAGAGCGAATGGGTCTCATCTGACCAAGTTCTTCTCCATGGGGTTGTGGTGTTCTTTTCGTCAAGAAGGATGGAACGGACCGACTTTGTGTCGACTACCGTCCATTGAACAAGAAGACTATAAAGAACAAGTACCCATTTACCAACATCAATGAGCTGTTTGAACAACTCAAAGGTGCTCAAGTATTCTCCAAGTTTGATCTCTGTATGGGCTATCATCAGATTCGCATTCATGAAGAAGATATTCCTAAGACAACATTTAGAACAAGCTATGGTTCATATGAATACACAGTCATGTCTTTCGGCCTTGTCAATGCTCCTCCAACATTCTCTCGCATGATGAACTTCATCTTCAACGCCTACACAAATGACTTCGTCTTGGTCTACCTCGATGACAATTTGGTATTTTCTAAGAACAAGGAGGATCATGCCAAGCACTTGCGTTTGGTGCTGGGTAAACTCAGAGAACATCAGTTCTATGCGAAGTTTTCAAAGTGCGAGTTTTGGCTCGTTGAGATTCTCTACCTTGGGCATATTATCTCTGCCAAGGGCATAGCTGTAAATCCTGAGAAGGTGTTTGCAATTGTGAATTGGGAACCACCTCAGAATGTGAAGCAACTCCGCAGCTTCCTTGGTCTCGCAAGCTATTGTCGAAGGTTCGTTGAGAACTTCTCAAAGATCGCGAATCCTCTTTCCAACCTTCTCCAGAAGCATGTGAAGAACGTCTAGTCTCCTGAATGTGACATCGCTTTCAACACCCTGAAAGATAAGTTAGTCACTGCTCCAGTTCTGACTACTCCTGATGAATCCAAACCGTTCGAGGTCTTCTGTGATGCTTCCCTTCAAGGTCTTGGTGCAGTGTTGATGCAATAGAAGAAAGTTGTGGCCTATACCTCTCGCCAGTTGAAGCCCAACGAAAAGAACTACCCCACTCATGACCTCGAGTTGGCAGCAGTTGTCCATGCTCTTTTAACTTGGAGACATCTCTTATTGGGAAGAAAAGTGGACATCTTCACTGATCATAAGAGTCTCAAGTACATCTTCACTCAGCCAAACCTCAACCTCAGGCAGACTCATTGGGTCGAGATGATTCAAGAGTATAATCCGAGTATTGAATATACTCCAGGCAAGGCCAATGTAGTTGTTGACGCATTGACCAGGAAGGCTTACTACAACAGTCTAATTCTCAAGCCTTACCAACCCGAGCTTTGTGAAGCTTTCCGAAAACTCAATCTTCAAGTTGTTCCTTAAGGATTCCTTGCCAACCTCCAATTCTCTCCTACTCTGGAAGATCAGATTCGCGAGGCTCAACTTCTTGATGCTATGGTGAAGAAGGTGAAGATTGGGATTGCCAAGAGTCAACCCAAGTACAAGTGCTATCGTCTTGATGACAAGGATACTCTATTCTTCGAGGATCGCATTGTTGTGCCTAAAGGTGACCTTCGTAAAGTCATTATGAATGAGGCTCACAATTAACTCCTCTCTATCCACCCTGGAAGTACAAAGATGTACCATGACCTCAAGCAGTCGTATTGGTGGACTCGAATGAAGCTTGAGATTGCTCAGTTCGTGAACAAATGTGATGTCCGCAGAAGAGTGAAAGCAGAACACCAACGACCAGCTGGTCTCCTCCAACCTCTTGCCATTCCAGAATGGAAGTTTGACCATATTGAGATGGACTTCATGACTGGATTTCCCAAGTCCAAGCGTGGCAATGATGCTATCTTTTTTTTCATGGACAAACTCACTAAAGTGGCTCATTTTCTTCCTATCAAAGAATCTATCATAGCAGCTCAGTTGGCAGAGCTATATACCTCCAGGATTGTATCTCTGCATGACATTCCGCAGTTGATATCTTCAGATAGTGGCAGCATCTTTACCTCTAAGTTCTGGGATTCTTTTGAGAAGGCCGTGGGCACCAACATTCGCTTCAGCACAACTTTTCATCCTCAAACTAGTGGCCAAGTCGAGCGAGTAAATCAGATTCTTGAATATATGCTCAGGGCTTGCGTCATCTCTTTCGGTATGAAGTGGGAAGATTGTCTTCCATATGCCGAGTTCTCCTACAACAACAGCTTCCAAGCGAGTTCGGGCAAGGCCCCGTTCGAGATTCTCTATGGCAGGAAGTGTCGTACTCCTCTTAACTGGTCAGAGACTCGTGAACATCAACTTCTCGGAAATGACTTGATCACAGAGGCAGAAGAAATGTGCAAAGTCATTCATGATAATCTCAAAGCCGCGCAATCGCGCCAGAAGAGTTACTATGATAGCAAGCATCGTGACTTGGATTTTGAGATCGGAGACCATGTCTACCTCCGCGTCTCTCCAATGAAAGGTACTCGTCGCTTCGGTATCAAAGGGAAGCTTGCCCCTAGATACGTGGGTCCTTTCAAGATCATCAGCAAAAGAGGCGATCCCGCCTATCAACTTGAGCTTTCGTTCAACTTTGCAAATGTGCATGATGTGTTTCATGTCTCTCAACTCCGCAAGTGTTTCAAGGCACCTGACCGTACCATCAACTTCGAAGACATCGATCTCCAAGAAGACATGTCTTATCATGAACACCCAGTTGCTATTCTTGAAGAAACTGAGTGCAAGACTCGCAACAAGTCTATCAAATTCCTTAAAGTCAAGTGGTCACATCATTCCCGCTATGAAGCTACCTGGGAACGCGAGGATCACCTCCGTTCTGAGTACCCGGAGTTTTTCTAGTCATAGATCTTGGGACGAGATCCTTTCATAGTGGTGGAGTGTTGTAACACCCCGGATGTAACCTACCTTATTTGTATTCCAACTCTTGCCTTTTCCGACACTCAGTTATGTTATTTTGTCGTTGTCGGGTTTTTGTCTCCGTGTGTTTTGTCTTTGTCATGCATCTCATATCATGTCATCATGTGCATTGCATTTGCATATGTGTTCGTCTCATGCATCCGAGCATTTTCCCTGTTGTTCGTTTTGCATTCCGTCGCTCCCATGTCCTCCGGTGTCCCTTTCTACCTCTTTTCATGTGCGGGTGTTAAACGTTTTTGGATTGGACCGAGACATGTCATGAGGCCTTGGTTTACTACCGGTAGACCGCCTGTCAAGTTTCGTGCCATTTGGACTTCGTTTGATACTCCAACGGTTAACCGAGGGACCGAAAATGCCTCGTGTGTGTTGCAGCCCAACACCCCTCCAAAGTGGCCCAAAACCCACCTAAACCTCCTCCATCACCTAGGCCGTTCGATCACGATTGCGTGGCCACAAACCGCACCTCTTATGGAGCTTCCTAGCTCCCTCTACCTCTATAAATAGACCCCCTTTCCAAATTTTGGATCTCTCCCCCGAAACCCTAGAAAAAACCCTCGCGCTGCGGCCGGACATGTCCGTTCCACCCCGCAGCCACTGTGGGCTCGACACGTGTCCCGGACGGGTACCACTTCGCCGCACCGCCGCCCCAGGCCCGCGAAGCCCACTCCGGGCCCCCGCGAGCCCGTTCCATCGCCCGCGCCCGCCGCCTACCTCCTCATCCCGCGCGCCGCCATCTCCTTCAACGCTGGCCGCCTCTACCGCCCGCAAGCTCGCTGCCGACCGCCGACCCCGTCGCGCACCGAGCTCCTCCACCGCGGCCCCCTACTCGCCCCTCACCGTCCCCGACTCTAGCCAAGTTCTCGGCGACCTCTCCGACCTCCTCCGGCCTCCCTCGTCAACTCCAGCGTCCCCCCGACGAGCAACTCCGACCGGATCGAGCAACTTTGGTGAACTGCTACAGTGAACTCCGGCGAGATCCAGATCTAGATCGGATCGGTTGACTTTTTCGCCCGAAACCCTAGTTTTTTATGCATTCTTTGCCATGCCATAACTTCATCACCGCTGCTCCGATTCACGCGTGTAGCATATCGATATGTTCGTCTTGACGAGTACTCCATTTCATATCATTGCATCGTTTTCAATTGAGCTCATCTTGATGCCCGAAATGCTGTTGGAAGAGGGCTATGTGATGTTAGTTTCAGATTCATATCAGCAAATGCACTTTTGTCATTTTTGCCATGATTAATGTGTGCATGCTATGGTCTTGAGCTCTACATGTGTTTTGAAGTATGCCATGCCATATTTACAGGGGTGTATGCCATGTATTTTTGTGATCTCTGTGGTGACTAGCACAAGCATGCAAAGTAGCTTACTTATTGTTGCTGATTTCAGGGACTTAGAAATATTCTGTCTCTGCCCTGTCATTATTTTTATGCCATGTGTTCATGTTGATACCTAGTGATCCATGCCTCGTTTGAGCATGATCAGTAAGGATTTTTTGTGGGTATTGTGGTGCTCTATCCATCCATGTCTTTGTTTGCATTTATGGAGCACCCTAGTTTGAGTCAATCGAGCTCTACTTTTTCTATAAAATGTTCCTGGCAGATTGTTAACATGTTTAGCAATTTTGCCGAGCTTGTTGTAGTTGATCCGTGCATGCTATGATGTTGTTCTTTCCATGCCTAGCTTCTATGCCATGTCTACTATTTGGGTGTATGCTTAGTTTGTCATGAAATGCCTTGTGGTGAGTGCATCGAGCTCGTAAACATGCCTACATGATATCTGTTCACGTGGTTGCAATTGTATTTTCTGATCCCTTTTGGCTTATGGTCAGTAAGGGACTTTTCTTGTATGCTTTGAGTAGCTTCATGCCATGCCTTGCTTTGCCATGATATGTTCCTGTAGCATGTTGTTACCCTGCTCTAAAGATTGCTTCCTGATGTTAAATTCCTGACATGTTGATAATTTCTCTAAGTCTATAACCTGTTATCTTTTGCACTTTTGCCATGCTTGTTTGAACCTACTATTGATTGAATTAGCCATAGCTCAGTGTTCATCTTTTGTCTAGCATCTTGAGTGAATCCGTGCCATGTATTTTGTTGCTATGTTTGAGTGCAGTAGCTTATTTATCTTGATGCATTTAGATGGCTTCGTGCTGTTTATCGCAGACCGGTGCCATATTTGTTTTGCTTGTCTTTTTCAAACCGTGCATCCGATTCCAGTGATCTTTATATCGATTTCAACCGAAATCAACTCACCTTTCCAGTGGCACTCTTGGTTTTTCCATGTTGAGGCCAGGTTCAATCATTCCTTTCCAAATCATGCATATGCATCACATATCGCATCCCGCATATCATACCATGTTTGCATCATGTTGTTTGTGCATTGCACGTGGTTGATTGTTCTCCCTTTGCTTGTGTTTCTTGCTTTGGGTAGAGCCAGGAGACGAGTACGTGGTCGAGGAGCCCGTTGAGTACGCTTACGAGGATCAAGTCAACTCAGAGAACTTTGCAGGCAAGATGACCATACCCTCGAAATCACTTCTATCTTTGCTTGCTAGATGCTCGCTCTTTTGCTATGCCTATGCTACGATACCTACCACTTGCTTATCATGCCTCCCATATTGCCATGTCAAGCCTCTAACCCACCTTGTCCTAGAAAACCGTTGTTTGGCTATGTTACCGCTTTGCTCAGCCCCTCTTATAGCGTTGCTAGTTGCAGGTGAAGATTGGAGTTTGTTCCTTGTTGGAACTTGTTTATTGTTGGGATATCATTATATTATCTTGTCTATATTAATGCACCTATATACTTGGTAAAGGGTGGAAGGCTCGGCCTTATGCCTGGTGTTTTGTTCCCCTCTTGCCGCCCTAGTTTCCGTCATACTGGTGTTATGTTCCTTGATTTTGCGTTCCTTACACGGTTGGGTTATAATGGGAACCCCTTCACAGTTCGCCTTGAATAAAACTCCTCCAGCATGGCCCAACCTTGGTTTTAGCATTCTCCACCTAGCCTCTTTTTCCCTTGGGTACCGCGGACTCAAGGGTCATCTTTATTTAAGCCCCTAGGCCAGTGCTCCTCTGAGTGTTGGTCCACCTTGTCAGCTGCCGGTGGCCACTAGGGGCAACTCTGGGCTGGCCTACCAGAAGTTTGGACAATCCGGTGTGCCCTGAGAACGAGATATGTGCAGCTCCTATCGGGATTTTTCAGCACATTCGGGTGGCTTTGCTGGTTTAGTTTTACCATTGTCGAGATGTCTTGTAACCGGGATGCCGAGTCTGATCCGATTGTCTTGGGAGAAGGAATATCCTTCATTGATCATGAGAGCTTGTGATGGGCTAAGTTGGGACACCCCTGCAGGGTTATGATCTTTCGAAAGTTCTGCTCGCGGTTATGGGCAGATGGGAATTTGTTAATGTCTGGTTGTAGAAAACCTGAAACTTAACTTAATTAAAATGCATCAACCGCGTATGTAACCGTGATGGTCTCTTCTCGGCGGGGTCCGGGAAGTGAACACGGTGTTGGAGTTATGTTTGACGTAGGTTGTTCTAGGATCACTTCTTGATCATAGTTGTTCGACCGTGCCTTTGCCTTCTCTTCTCGCTCTCATTTGCGTATGTTAGCCACCAAATATGCTAGTCGCTTGCTGCAGCTCCACCTCATACTTTTACCCTTCCTATAAGCTTAAATAGTCTTGATCGCGAGGGTGTGAGATTGCTGAGTCCCCGTGACTCACAGATTCCTTCCAAAACCAGATGCAGGGACCGATGATGCCATTCCAGGAGATTCAACTGAGCTCAAGTGGGAGTTTGATGAGGACTCCGGACGATACTACGTGTCTTTCCCAGATGATCAGTAGTGGTGCCGAGTTGGGGCGATCGGGGACTATGTTGCATTTGGGGTTTATCTTCATTTTGGTTCCGTAGTCGGACCTTAAGTGTATTTTGATGAATGTAATGTTATTTATGATATTTGTGTGACGTGGCGAGTGTAAGCCAACTATGTATCCTTTTACCTTATTATTATTACATGGGTTGTTGTGAAGATTACCTCACTTGCGACATTGCTTTCAATGCGGTTATGCCTCTAAGTCGTGCTTCGACACGTGGGGGATATAGCCGCATCGAGGGCGTTACACAGGAATCGGGAGACTCACGCCGGTCGTAGCGCTGCAGTTAAAATGATAATGGCAAGTCAAATCATGGGGCCCCACCTGTCCAGCAGTAACTCGCTGTCAAATCACACAGCCCTACGTTTACAGCAGCCTACTCCCTCGTCCTTTCGCGCCTCTGTCGAATCGACTAGGCGGAACTGCACCGCCGCCTACCGCGCAGGAAAAGCCCCACCCTCGACTTTTAAATAGTATACAATATACTAATTTTGTATCCATGGATTGTGCCCGCGCCATGGAGCAAAGTGTCTAGAAACGGCGGCACACATGTACGGAATATACAGCACGCCCATCGCGTTCGCGTCACACCCTAGACGGTCGGTCGGTCTAGCACGCTGCTCTCCGAATCGAACATGCGTCATATTGTGTTTGCACACACATGTGGGACGACAATTGAGAACTGACCATAGGCACACTCCCCGGCCCCGCAAGTCGGGTGACTTAATAGAAGAGGGAGACGAGCGATAGTACTAGAGAAGTGTTGTACTACGATGGTGCCTGGACGATCCCTGCAAGACACGGAAGATCAGTTCGTCCATGCATGTGACCAGACTCCAGCAAACATGCCTGATTGGCTATCGTCTACATATCGTGCAGGCTGTATTGTACATGGCTGTGGTTGTGGTGAGAAATCTAAAAAAGGTTTCTTATCATCTCGCAAAATTAGGTGTCATGTGCTTCGGATCACTGCGAGGGTTAAACAGCGACAACTGAGTTGGGCTAGTCATTGGGGGCACATGAACGAACAGTGACTACTCGGTTGCCATCTAGGTCTAGCCGGCTATGTTAATTAGGACATCTATCGACGGACCCCTTTTCTACGAGTTTATCTTTGATTTGAGCTTTCTTCCTCGTCTAGTTTGTCCGTCGGGATTCATGTTGTCTCCTTTGGGCAGTGAGGTTATGATTTCTTGTCATGTGGCATTTTTTCGGGTTATATGTTATAATCCAGCGCTTCAGATCAAAATGACGACAACTGCACCTCTGGGCCACGTGCATGAAGACTTCTCGACAGTCATTGACAAGGTCAAGCCGGCTCCGGTAGACAAAATAAAACTAGTACTACTCCACTATATAGGGAGGAGCCTCTGCGCTTGCTTGCTAGTGTTGCTCTCTTCACACTATCTCGACCTATCCATATCTAAACACGATAGCGGTGGCCACACACTCTCTCTCTCTACTCACCGCTGGTCACAGATCCAGCCGGATCCTCTCCGCCGGGGAAGGTGAGAAGTTGCAACGTTCACGCGGTCGTCCTCGGCGGCGGCTCTTACCCACTGCTGGGCGCGTCTCGATCAGCCTGCCTTACCATTCTCTCCCAAGCACCGCTGGCAAGGGAGGGCCTCCGACCCCTTCTTCGTCGCTGCCGTAGTGTGGGCAGATCCGGCCTCCCGCCGCCCACCTAGCGACATCCCGGCGACCATTAGGTATAACTTCCTTCGAAACCGGCCTTGCTCTACTTCCCAAGCTCCCGACGTCGCTGCATTTGTATCTTTTAGTATTTCTCAGGCCCCCTCGTAGATAGGATCGATCAGCTGTTCGAAAACCACCTGATTTTTTTACGTTTAAGAGGTAAAACTAGTTCATGCACTCGAATCTAGTACTACTTGGTTCAAACAAGGAAGAAAGGGGGTGGGGGTGGGGGAGGATTTGTTACCTGAATCTAGGACTTGGTCGAAAGAGGAAATAATGGGGGCGAAAAGTAGCAGAGACTGGCTATCCAACTGGTCTCTAGGTCTAATAGGGAAATAAAGGGAAACACAGTACAAACTCAATATAAACCCGATCTATTGGTTGAAAAAGGAAAGAAAGTGGGGACTGGGGGACAAGTCAACAGAGTAAGTCCAACACTAGATTTGCTAGCCTCACACAGTATAAGGTGGCTATACCGAACAAAAATGGGACCAACCCAGATATCCTATTCTGATGTTTGTTGCCCCGAGCCACTCTTATGTAATGCCACTAGTAAAATGTAGCAGTCGCACTGTTAAAAGTAAGGACACATTAAACCAATGTTGTTTTCAATGTAATGCCTCTAGTAATATGAATCAATGGCACTTCTTTACATGTCCTGCTAAAATTTCCCATTAAGATAAGTTGGTTCTTTTCGTTAGAAATGTAACTGTCCTGGTCTGCCTACTCTCCCGTGCCCAAAGTAATATCGTACTTAACGGTTGTCATAGTTAATCCTAATGCCCACACTAATATCTAGCAATGCCAGTGCTTTAGAAATTGCTACTATCCGTGTAGGATTGCCATTCAGATAAGAAACATGCTTCTTTTCATTTGATGCATGTTTCATCACTTGTTAGTCACCCTCCTTTCCACCTTTTTTGTGCAAACAGAGATATACATTTCACGCTCGATCTTAGTTGAACTGCACAAATGATATCCAAATTATAGTTGAGCATTCCAGGAGCTTCACAACCAACCTTGATGTTGCTCAATTTTATTGCAACTAAGGAAGAAGAAGCTTTGTAGGTTTCGTTTTCTGATGGAAATGGAACTGGGGCTGGAGCCCTTTTCTTAAAAAGTTGAAGAAGCTGCTAGCTCACGGGACATTGCTTCATTTTAGTTGAACTTCACCAAAAGGTCCCATGAATTGAGTCATCCATGTTGGTGACTGAAAGAGCCAGCTTCCACATCCCAGTCTAAGCACCCCCGGCCTCCATCCTTGCGATTCACGGTACACCTCGTTTGCCACCTGCTTGACCCTAGTGTCACTCATAAAATGAAGTAATAATACAATTGAAATAGAGCGAGTGTCATCTCTATCATTTCATTTCCAATGTAGATAAGGAAAGTGCTTCTCTTTGTTAATGTATGTTTCATCAACTTGTCCCATTGTTAATGTTTAAGCATTTCTACAAACTGGGGTGCTTAATTTTAGTTGATATGTACAAAAATAGAGATTTGAATGTCTCAAGGTGCCTCCTTGTACTACCGATGTACACTGATGTTCATCACTGGCAGAAGGTGTATCTGGGAGACTTGGGACGATGCCCAGTATGAGGCGTACCGTATGAGGTGTCACAGGGCCCATCTCGCCCTCGCAGCATGGCATACTATGATACTATCGCAATATTTTCTTCTATTTATTTTGTGTGTTTCATCAACTAGTGCCACTATAATGTAATCACGCTTTTTCATTATCTGTGCAAATAGGGTTATTCAGCTGCATTTTGGTGGAACTGCACAAATGTACGTATGGAACCGGCATATATGCAGAGTGCGAGGTGGTTTTGCAATGGAGAAGATCAGAAGAGGGAGAGGCGAGACGGTGGTTTTGGAATGGAGATGATGGAGAGGAGAGGAGGTGGTTTTGCAATGGAGAAGAGGGAGAGGAGCGTGCGGCCGCGATTTAGGATTGGACGAGGGTCCGGCGCGCTGTGACTGGATCAAAATCAAAATCAGTTTACCCTTCAATTAAGAAGCGACCCCACATTAACTAGTCTCCCTTTTATTCTGGGTCATAATTGACCATGATTTTTGCACATAAAATATATGTTATACGTTGGAAAAATAATATAATTTGAAAGTACATTCAGATACGAACCAAACAATACAATTTTTGGTGACATGCATTCACATTTTGCTTGTCAAATACAGTACGTGGTCAAACTTTGACCCAAAATACGCAAAACAACAAAAAAATACTTCCAAGACCAGCGCCGCTCTTCCGCTCTTCTCCTCTTAAACCACCGCCGCTCCTCTCTTGTTCCAATCTAAATGCAGCGCCGCTCCTCTCCTCTTCCATTTCAAAACCACCGCCCCTCCTCTCCTATTCCAGTCCAAAACCAGCATCGCTCCTCTCCTGTTCTAATCCAAAACCAGCGCTGCTCCTCTCCTCTTCCATTCAAAAACCACCGCCGGCGAGTGAAGGTGCTGTGGAGAAGTAGATCGATGGAGGAGTACAACCGATACGTGAGGATCGCAGACGGCGACCCTGTGAAGCTAGCTAGGATGTTGGAGATACAGTCTTGGTTTGACAACAAGGACCAACTAGCGGCGACGGCGACATCCATGGCTAAATATCTGCAACAAAGCAAAAAGGCAGCGATACTCCCGGAGGGAGTCGCGCCGGAGTACATAGAGCTGCTCCTCTGGGCCATGTAGCAAACAGATTCACCGAATCCGATCGTGAGGGAGCGGTGGTGGGAGTATCGATCCCAGATGGAGCATCCACCAGAGATTGAAGGATCGCGCATCTACAGGGTGCCGTTTGTGAGGGTGTCCTGCCAGAGCGAGCCGGTGGAGTCTTCATCGACCGAACCCAACTGCAAGAGGAGAAAAGCAGTTGGCCCGATGACGCTTCCCCGCCATCTTCTCCCTCGCCTTTCACATCGTCTCACGGGGCGGCTGTCTGTCGCCGAGGAATAGGAGGGGGCTGCCCCCCCAGCCCAATAGTCGAGCAGGTTGTGAATTGTCAGGAGGAGCTTAGGGTTGTCAGTATTTGCAGGTTGTGAATTGTGTTTTGTGTTGTGTATTTTGAGAGTACTTTCAGATATGAATGTCTTTCGAATTTCAGATTTGCGGTATTGAGCATTCGAAGTATTTTATGAATTCTAGAGATCTATTTTTAGCACTTAAAAATGTAGTTTCATAGGAGTATAAAAGTGCAGACAATGTGATTCTCAGAGAAAAAACTGCAAGTTTCAGTTTCAGATAAGAAACCGCAACTTTCAGAGGCAGTGCATTTATATTAGCACGGCCTTTTCAAACAGGGTTAACATCATGTTGGAAGTTTTCTTCATGGTCGAAAATGGAACTACCAGCAAGTTAACATCATGCTGATCAACATTCATGCATAGTACATCTTCATATGATGCACAGTCAAAATGCCCACACAATCTCGAGTGTGCGAAACAAAGAGAAAATGAGGGACGAACTTTTGGCAAGTGTTGGACGTGGTTTTGGGCTGCCGCGTATAGGCTTTCATTTTTAACATGCGCAGCCCACGACCTCGGATGGGAGGTCCATAGGCCTGTTTGTATTTTCTTAGGGTCGTCATGTATCGACCGGCCTATGGACCTCCCATCCGAGGTTTTATTTTTGGCAGCCCAATTTATGTATTTTTTGAAGAAAACGCAGAGGTCTGTTCTATTTTTCTATATAAGAATAGGAACGCCAGGTCCAACTTATGTTTCCCTTCTAACTATATTATATATATTTAAATTATTTTATATGTTATTATATATTATTTTTATTGTCATCATATATTTAATAGATACTTACATATGTAAGAAAACAATATCCCACATCTTATTAACTTATAAAAATAATTTCTTAACAAATAAAATCCTGGATTGTTTTGGCACGAAAATCCAAGTGATTGTGTACAAAAGCTTGTTAAGATTTAAGGACGAATGTAATAATATCACTTATTATTTAAATATATTTATAACAAAATGCTCAGTCCCTTTTTATTTTTTGATAACATTGCTGGCCCAACCCAACATTATAATTAGAATCAGTGCAGCAAATTCGTGTATTTCAAGAAAGTGCAAATGGCCTGTAATTTTTTAGGAAATAAAATAAATGGGCCGCATGTATGCTACATTATTAGTTCACCCAGCCCAGCTAATGGCTGTAATTCAAAAAAAGATCAAATTGACTGTAAATTCTACCACGCAAAAAAAAGACTGTAAATTCTGAAAAAATGGGTTGAATACGTGCCACATTTTTGGAGGCTGAAATGTGGGCCAATAGGTCGAAGCCAACGCAAGTCGTTGTCAATTTAGTCAACAAATGATTCTGACATGTGAGCCGTTGGATTTACATCCAACAACCGGCATCCATCTTCAATCTCTCGTCTTCTTCCTCCAGCGCCGCCGGGACCACCTCCCGCCTCCTGCTGCTAGCAGCTCTGCTTAGCACGCTTCGCTATGAAGCGCCACTCCACCGTTGGCCAGGCCATCCCTCCACCCCTCCACACTTCCTATTCTTCTCCACCGACTGCCGAACCACACCGCACTAGAACCAGTTAACCCTCACACTACTAGGAAAAGGGCTACTAATGGCGCAACAGTTTTGCCTACTAATGGCGCACTACTGGTGCGCCATTAGTATCACGCCACTAGTATTTCTTACTAATGGCGCACCACCGGTGCGCCATTAGTATCTGGTATACTAATGGCGCACCACGCAGTGCGCCATTAGTATAGAACACCATGTGCCATTAGTATCCGGCATACTAATGGTGCACTGTTGGGTGATGCGCCATTAGTATGAATATTAGGGTTTTTTTACTTTTCTGAATTTTGCACAGGTTACAAAATATATTATTGGACAGAATATAGACAGCACCCCACAGCAAGAGCAGATTCATCGAATACAATAGAAGATTAGTCTCCGAATACAATTCATCATATTAGTCTCCGAATTCAAAAGACCGAACAAAGATAGAACATTACAAGTCTCAAGACCGCGAGTAGCGAGTTTGTCGGAAGTAATACTAATCCTAATAAGTCCTACTAATCATCATCATACAACTTCTACTCGTTATTAATAACAAGTCATACGATCATCATCTTGATAGTCATCGAACCAACCCTACTTAATTGTTCTTAGCACATGATCATCAGTATTAGGCAGGACCTAAATACCCTATTTTAGCTAAAATAGCATAAAACAATATAGACCTGACTCTCCATTATGGAGAATGGAGAACATCCTGTCTCCAATTCTTGCACTTCGCTTCCTTTTGCTTCCAAGAACCTCCTTACGACTGTCCATACATTTTTTCCATCCTTTGATTTTCATGTCTCCACTTCTTTTAGAAATCTCGTATGGACAGTTGAGATTCGTAGGATGACCTAGATGTATGTTCAAAACATTAAGACTACCTTTCTTATAAATCAAATGAGGCACACAATTCTCTGGGATTATCTGTTGAAAAACAGAGTAATAACTTCATAGTTAGCAATGATGTACTAGTTTTAGAAGTATGCAAAAGATGCACGGATGTCGTAATAGTAAAAATCTTACCAGGGTATCTCCATGGTAGTTACCGTAGTTGAACACATGCACTAGTGGCACGTATTTACCATAATGTTGAGGAGTTTGATTGTGGATATTGTAGTTCTCAATGTCAGTACAAAATCCGACCAGATGATTTTTCTCCTTGTAAGTTGTTAATTCGGAGCCATCGGTGTAGTGGGTTTTGTCTACCATCTCCCGCACATTCTTTGAACAATAAAAATAAGCTGTCAATGGAAATAAGCTGTCAACTATTTTGAAATAAACAATATAAATTACCTAATAACTATGTTTGAGAAACTCACATAATGGTAGAACTGGAGGCGTATCAACAAGGACCCAAATGTCCATATTGTCTTGGTTGATGTCAGGATTACCAAGATCCATGGTGATAAGCATACCCTCATCAAAACCATACATCTTGCAAAATGCTTCCCAATTTTTGCAACCAAAATGGGTTACACTCTTAGAATTATATAGATTTACTTCAAAGTCCACATCGTGATGAGTCCTTAGGTGAATTTTCTTTGTTTCAGAAATTTCATGGTCTTCAAAATCCATCCTCTCCAAGACATAGCGTCTTGCGTGGCATGGGATAAGCTATACTCGAATTGTAAAAGATGAAAATTACACGTTGAAATAGTTGAAGTCATGCTTAATTATGAAAATAACACTTGTCGTTGTTGTGTACCGTTTCAACTTCGAAGGTCTCCTCGAGCTTAATGCTGAAGCGCCGATCAACGTCCAGGTGAGGCATGTCGTACAGACCACGATCGTCGTGGCACCAGTCACTCTCCCCCGGGAGACTTTCGTCGTCCGATGACGACATATCCTACGTTCATAATTCAAAACTACATCATTTAGGGTTTGTCAACACCGAGGCATCCTAAAAGCTAAGCTTTTATCATTTAGGGTTTGTCGATGCCGAGGCACCCTAAAAGCCTAAGCTTTCATCATTTAGGTTCTTATCGACACCGAGGCACCCTTAAAGCCAAGGTTTTATCATTTAGGGTTTGTCGACGCCAAGGCAACCTAAAAGCCTAAGCTTTCATCATTTAGGTTCTTATCGACACCGAGGCACCCTAAAACCTATGGCTTAATGCAGCAAGAATAAAGGGGCAGTTGATCCTACTTAATTAAGTACTAAGATACCCCGACCCATGCATTAGTCGCAAGTACCCCATATGTCCTATTTTTAGCAAAGTCATCCTAAAATTCATGGAAAATTTCAGCATGACCTTTGGTGAAAATAGGACATATGGAGTACCCGAATTTGCTGGAACGGAAGTTAATCGACATTCCGGCAAACTCAAGGGCCTCTCGGGGTACCTGCAAATTCATCACGACACAATGGTCGGAGACAAAACCCAGCAAACTAGCAAGATGATCATCATCTTTTAAAGTCATTACTTGTCAAACGCAGAAGTGCATAACACAAGCTCACCGACATAGACACACATAACAGCCGCACAACAGCATAGACATTAAACATGTGCAGAGATCACAATCAACAAAGGTTTCCATCAGGTGTATTTCAGACTATTATTCCCATCCCGAGAAAGCATCAACTTCAGAATATCCCCTTTTTAAAGAATGTGTTCTGTGATGAAAGCACTAGCGAATCATGTTAAAGCTAACCCCTACTTTTGACCCTCAACTATAACAACCGCATGTAGTACAGAGAAGTGTTGATGCAGGCATCAAACATTATAATGCCGCAGGACAAGGTCTCAAGTTACATGATCAGTTGTGCTTGACTGAAAATTTTGGCAGGAAAATTTTGACTAAAATTTTGACTGGAGTAACAAAGGCATAACAGTAGAAATTACAGGTGTAGATTGCTCTGTTCAACAAACTCCCTATTAGTCCAACAATGTTTCTGAATCTAAACTTTTTCAGTTAACAGAACCTAAACCTAACAATGTTCAGTTAACAGAAAGGGGGGTGAAGGGGAACCGGTGCAGCTCACCGAGAGGAAGACAATGGCGAGCTCGTGCGGGGCCGGGGTTGACGAGGTGACGCGGATCGACGGTGAGGCGTCTGTGTCGTAGAGGCACCGGAGACCTTGCCCTGTGAGACAGAGAAGGGGCCGTCAACCCCGGCGTAGGCGGGGGGCAAGGGGAGGAGGAGGAGGGGGAAGGGGAGGAGGAGGGTCGGGGGCGTACGGTGCTGCGTCGCTGCTCGGCGCCGACGGTGAGGAGGAAGGCGAAGACGTTGAGGGTCGGGACGGCGGGGGTGGGGGCGCGGGAGCGGCGGGGGTGGAGTCCGGCGGGGGTGGAGGCACAGGGCGGCGGGGGCGGCGGGGGTGGGGGCGGCGGGGGTGGGGGCGCGGGGGCGGCGGGGGTGGAGTCCGGCGGGGGTCGGGGCGGCGGCGTCGTGGGTCTGGCGAGGGAGAGAGGGACGAATGGGATCTGACGAGGGAGAGGGAGGACTTAGCTATAGGGGGAAGCATACTAATGGTGCACCACCCGTCGGTGCGCCATTAGAAATCATTTTTTTAGATAGCAATGGCACACCCACCACTGGTGCGCCATTAGTATATTTTATTATTATTATTTTTTAATAAATGAATATAAATATGAAACAGTAATCCATGCATTTAAATAATTATTGTGTATTTGTATTCTGATAAATATTTGTTAGTTATTATGCCTGATTTATAGAATGATTGAAACTAGTTTAGTGGGTAAACCAAGTTAAGATTTATTTGTGGTGATGTTATAAATAATTTTTGTTATGAATGTTAGTAATTGTTTAAAGGTTTGTTCTTGCATACATAATTTGACCAGAGCGGGGGAGGGTGCGGGGGGTGCTCTTCAGCGGCGGTGGAGCGGGGGAGGGTGCGGGGGGTGCTCGTCGGCGGCGGTGGAGCGGGGGAGGGTGCGGTGGGTCGTCGGCGGCAGTGGAGCTAGCGAGGGAGGGTGCGGGTGGAATCGAGATCGAGATGGAGGGTGCGGGGGGTGCTCGTCGGAGGCGGTGGAGAAGGGGAGGGTGCGGTGGGTCGTCGGCGGCGGTGGAGCTAGCGGGGGAGGGTGCGGGTGGAATCGAGATCGAGATGGAGGGGGATCGAGATCGAGTGTCCTCATGAATTCAAAAACTGCCCATGAAATTTAAAAATATTCATGATATCAAAAAGTATCTGTCTTGGTGATATAAAAAATATCAAAAAGTGCCCATGAAATTTCGCGGTGATGTTTGCGCCATTAGCAGTTTTGCAAAAAAGTAAAAAAAAAATATATATACTAATGGCGCACCGTGGCAGAGTGCGGTATTACTAGTTTAAACTAGTAATGGCGCACTTTGCAACTAGTAATGGCGCACTCTGCCACGGTGCGCCATTAGTAGTTTTGCAAAAAAAACAGATAAAAAGAAATACAGTAGTGGCGCACTCTATGGCTGGTGCACCATTACTAGTTAGAACTACTAATGGCGCACTTTGCCCGGATGCGCCATTCGTATGTTTGGAAAAATGAAAAAAAAATTGTTACTTGTGGCGCAACTTGTTCCTGGTGCGCCATTAGTGTCTTCCACACTAATGGCGCATCACCACATTGTGTGCCATTAGTATATAGTAGTGGTGCACCACTTCTCTGGTGCTCCATTAGTGTCAATATCATCTATAGCCTTTTCCTAGTAGTGTCGTACACCTCTCCATCTACAACTCTACTCCCGCGTCTTCCCATCTTCGGCTCGTTGCTGTCCGGGGCCTCGCCGTCGTCCACCACCTTGGATGCTCTCGGCGCGGCGTGGTCAACGTGGTCAACGAACGACACCATCGGAAGTAGACTGTGCGTGGAGAGGCTGACAGCTGGGTCCACGGCCACACACAAGGAAATGCCTCCTTATTACACGCAAAATAATGATTCCTCCACCTGACATCTGGGACCCACCGGAAGGGCCTGTGTATTTCGCAAAAATAACATGCCCCCCGCTGACATGTCGGACCCACCAGCTATCTTCGCATGCAAGGAAGTGCCTCCCTATTACGCAAAAAAATGAATATTCCCCCTGCCAGCTGGAACCTAGCATAGTGGGAGTCTGACTTGTGGGCCTACCAAATTGATGGGGATGGAGGGCTTTGTCAACTTAGTCAATATGAACGATTCTAGCTCCTATTATCGTACGATGTTCATCCAACAGCCGTAGTGCTTCTTCAACCTCTGGTCTTCTTGCTCCAGCCACCCAAACCAGCACCGGTCGTGCCGCGTGCTCCTGCCTCCCGTGGCCGGCTGTGATGCCACGGAGGCCTCACCGTCCCCTACTACTCCCACCGCTGGCCAGGCCATCCCTCTACTCCCCAACACTCCCTGTTATTCTATGGCGACAGCAGCCTCACACTGCAGCTGAACCAGTCAACCCTCGTACTCCTCTTCGCGTGGGCATCCACTGTTGCATCTTTCCCAGCTCCGAGTCGTCCCCTTCCTAGTCCTCACCGTCATCCACCGCCGTGGTGCTCTCGGCGGGGCGTGGTCAACGTGGTCAAGGAACGACTTTCGTCGGACGTGGACTGTACGTGGAGAGGCTGACAGCTGGGTCCATGGCCGCAGCAAGGAAGTGCCTCCTTATTACGCGCAAAATAATGATTCCTCCACCTGACAGCGGGGACCCACCAGACGGGCCACCGTACTTCGCAAAAAAAAACGTTTCCCCTGACTGCTGGTACCCACCAGCTACATCTTCGCACGCAAGGAAGTGCGTCCGGGCAAAAAAATGATTCGCTCCCTGACTGCTGGGACCCACCAGCTACATCTTCGCAAGCAAGGAAGTGCGTACGGGCAAAAAAAAATGATTCGCCCCCCTGACTGCTGGGACCCACTAGCTACATCTTTGCACGCAAGGAAGTGCCTGACAGTCGGGACCCACCTGGTCGAAGCGTACGTAGTGTTGTCATTCTGGTCGCGAACGTGTACGTACATATATACTGGTGGATGTAGAGGCGCGCACGTGTCGTAGTAGAGGCGCGTACGTGTCATAGAAGAGGCGCGCACGTAGCATGTACACGTACGCACAGCGGCCAGTGTGCAAGAAAGAAAATACGGCCACATATGTGTACATACGGGCGGGGTCTCGAACGCCTACTCGCGCATACGTATGGCCAGGGTTCGTGTACATGGCTGGGTCGGAACGGAGAAACAACGTCGTTGTCGTGTTCATGGGGAGGCAACGGAATGCGTCGTGCTCATGGGGAGGCAACGGAATGCATCATGTTCATCGGGAGGCAACGGAACGCGTGGGAGCCAACCGGCTGGGTCAGAACGGAATGCGTGGTCGTGTTCATCGGGAGGGCTTGGATGGAACAGGCGATGGAAACGAGGCATGGCGGACGGCAAAACAGAGGAAATGGACCTACTATGTTCGGAACGGGGTCCTGTTGATCGGGAGGGTGTGGCATACCGCAAAACGGAGGAAACGAACCTCCTACGGTCAAAACGGGGGTCCTATTGATCGGGAGGGGTGTGGCGTACCGCAAAATGGATGAAACGGACCTCCTACGGTCGAAACACAGGTCATGTTGATCGGGAGGGGTGTGGCGTACCGCAAAACGGACGAAACGGACCTCCTACGGTCAAAATGGGGGCCCTGTTCATCGGGAGGGGTGTGGCGTACCGCAAAACGGGAGTCCACGGGATACTGTTCATCTCCACCGTCGACCTCCTCCAGCCTCCACGGGCTCCTGTTCATCCAGCCTCCACCGCGCGCTACTCCATCGGCTACTGTTCAACCACCCCTCCACCGTCTACTGTTCATCCAGCCCTCCACACGATGGGGTCCTGTTCAACCACCCCTCCACGGGCACCCCTCCATCGTCTACTGTTCACCCAACCCTCCACCACACCACGGGGTCCTGTTCATCCAGAGGCACGCCACCGCTCACTGTTCATCCAAACCCCCCGCAACGCTCACTGTTCATCCCAGAGGCAGCATCGATCGGCTTCAGTTAGCAGAAGTAGCGAAGAAATCGCTCGATCGGGTTCAGTTAACAGCCATCGATTGATCGCTCGGGTTCAGTAACGCGTAGCCTGCAGTGCAATCGCTCGGGTTCAGTTAGAGCCCAATGCCTCGCTCGGGTTCAGTTAGAGCCAACGCCTCGCACACACGCGCGTACGTGTACGAGAGAAACGCGCATCGCTCGGCCCTCGACCTCCCATCGTAACTGGGAACTCCCCAAAATTTTCCTCGCCCTCGCTTCTACCACGGTTTTTTCCATCATGGACGGCCCAAAGAATGTCATACAGCTGCGTCTCCGACACGCCCAGGATGAAAAGCCCATTTTTTGTCATGATTTTTTGTCATAGAAGTAGGAGCCCACCACATCTATGATGATACCGGGTTTTTTCACAATTATTGTCATAGAAGTGTCATATGTATGACAGAAAAAATTTCGTTCGGCCCTAAATGTCATGGATGTGTATTTTTTTTGTAGTGCTAGTGTCCGAAAGATGTAATCCTTGAATGAATGAACTATAATGTGTTCAACGACAATTGTACCTTTTGCTTTATAATGTGGTTGTGTTGTATGGTTTATCATACTTGTATTATTTTTTATTTTGTTTTGACTCCTGTGCGGCCATTTTAAACCTGAAAGTTACCAGTCAACGGCTTCGGCCCCCATGTAGATACTACAAGGGGTGTTTTGTCCTCCGCACTGTAACCCTTACCCGACGTCTTGGTGCCCGGAGGCAGTAGCGTGTGAGGGAAACAAGGAAATCAGATTATGTAGTTTTACTACTTTCACCTAGCCAAAGGAGATTGACTGCGACTAGCCCCCAGTGTTTTGTGATGTTCGGGAGAGCCGAGTATATACCTTTATCATGTAGTTTTGTGCAAAGACAAAATCTTCGTATAACACAGTGTAATCGCTATCAATTTTGAGTTTGACACTTGCCATCGGATCGCCGACTAGTTCTCACTTATTATGACATTTAGTTTTCAGCTTTCTCCACTGAGGTACTTAACCAGGCTAGTCAGAAGTACAATCCCAGTGGTTCTCCCTTTGCCTTCTTAGCCGAAAGCGTGGAACGTAAGAAGGTAAGCATGGGAGCCGGGCAACCCAACTATTGACCCAAGACATAATTCAGAACCGATTCATATAGTGCAATATTCAAGACGTCGAACACGTAGAGAAAAGACAGTGCCTGACTTTGATGCATATGGCGAGTATTATGGATGAGCCCTTGGTCTATTAGCTGATTCCATCTTAGAAAAAATATGTTCCGAACTAGTCGAAGAGCCATAGAAGATGGTCTTTATTTCCCATGAGCTCATGACGTCTATCCGTACAATTCGAAATGTCGAAGCATCTGCTATGGGCACTTTATAAGAAGAAAAGAAAAGGTTTGTAGATGAAAGGTTTACATAGGGCCTTGATGCGCAATTTAATGTCCCTAATGTGACGTGCTGGACATATGCACATTTGCCTCTGTTGGGAAGAATAACTCCATGGAGGGGGGTGATAATTGTCCGACTGGCCCTTAACAAGTTTAATGTCGGATAGGTCCTAGATGGTAACTTTTGGCATCTGAAGATGTGTGTAACCATAGTTTGGTTGAGTTGAACACTTGTTGTTTAGCTGAGGCCCCACGATTGTCCATGGTATTTTGAGTGCGAAGTTGTGCTGACGAGGCACATAATATGTGACTAGGGTGGGCGTGTTGTGGGGAGCGTATCCCTATTTATATGAAGCGTAGGGAGGCTCCTCAAGCAGAGATAGCGCTCGGGCCCGTTTCCTTGCTTCTCGTGCCTTGACAACGGGTTGGTACTTGGGCCCCTCGATACTGGTTTGGATTTCGGCTGCCAGGGCCGCTGTATGTTCCTCGGTCAGGAGTGAGCGCTCCTTGTTGCCGTTGACTATGATGACACCCTTAGGTCTGGGCATCTTTAACTTTAAGTATGCATAATGGAGGATAGCGTTGAAACAAGCGAATGTTGTCCGGCCTAGGAGTGCGTGATAGCCACTGCGAAAGGGGACAATGTCAAAGGTCAAGTCTTCGCTATGGAAGTTGTCTGGCGAGCCGAACACCACTTCCAAAGTCAGAGTTCCTGAGCAGGGAGCCAACATGCCTGGGATTGCCGCCTTAAAGCTGGTGTTACTAGGTTTGATCCTTGACGGATTTAATTCCCATCTTCCTCACTGTATCTGAGATAATTAGATTGAGGGCTACTACCTTCGTCCATGAGGACTCTAGTGAGGTGGTACCCATCAATAATGGGGTCATGAACCAGGGATGCTGAGCCTCCATGACAGATACTGGTCGTATGGTCTCTGCGGTTGAACATGATCAGGCACGCTGACCATGGGTTAAATTTTGGGGCTACAGGCTCTATGTCGTAGACGTCCCGAAGTGCGTGTTTCCGCTTCTTACTGGGTATATGGGTGGCGCAGATCATATTCATCGTCTTTACCTAGGGAGGGAATTTTTTTGGCCCCCATTGTTTTCCCTATGAGGTTCCTTTTCGTCCTCGCTGTAGGGGTTTTGTCTGCATCCTCGGCTTTGAGCTTGCAAGCCTATTTAATTACCCAACAGTTACGGTTGGTGTGGTTTGCGGGCTTATCAGACGTGCCGTGGATCTGGCAGGGCCTGTCCAGAATTGTGTCCATCTTGGTGGGTCCATCCTGGTTCCCTTAAGAGGGTTTATTCCGCGGTCCTGATTTGGAATTGCGGAATCCGGCATTTACTGCTATTTTTTTGGCTTCACTGCCATTGTGGCGGCTCTTATTTCCTTTATGCCGTAGTTTCCCGCTTCCGTCCTGGACTTCCGAGGTACCAGGGTATTTGGAGTTGGTGCTTCTACGAGCCAACCAGCTATATTATCCTGCACAAAAGCAGGTCATGAGAGAGGTAAGTGCGGACATCGTCCTTGGCTTATCTTAGCTGAGCTAGCGTGCGAGCCATCCATCCCGGATACTATGCTTGAATGTGACTATACATTCAGTGTTCGACAGTCGATGATTTGGATCTTTTTGGTCAAAAACCGATTCCAAAATTTACACGCTAATTCGCCGGGCTATTGGACCACATGGCTTTGGTCATCGACATTCGGAGGCCGGACATAAGTGCCTTGAAAGTTGGCTCGAAAAGCATCCTCGAGCTCTTCCTAGCTCCCTATGGAGTTTTCAGGGAGGCTGTTGAGCCAATGCTCGGCTGGTCCTTTGAGCTTAAGTGGTAGGTCTTTTATTGCATGGAGATCATCTCCTTAAGCCATATGAATGTGGAGAAGAAAATCTTCAATCCATACGGCTAGGTATGTTGTCCTGTCGTATTGTTCAATGTTCATGGGTTTAAACCCTTCAGAGAACTGATGCCGCATCACCTCATCCATGAAGCACATCGGATGAGTGGCGCCCCTGACCTGGGCTACGTCATATTGGAGATCGGCTACCATATCGGCCATGTGTTGTTCCCGAACTCTTATCATTTCGATCGCGCCAGGTTTGGTATTCGTCCCTTCCAACTGGGGCGTGATCTCGAGATCCATAGATGGATCTTTTCTGTCCTGCTCTAATGGCGAGGTCGTGACGGAGATCGTATTGGTATTCTGGGTGTGCTGCCTCTTTGCCTTTACGATGAGGGGAAGCGGGTGGGTGTTCGACCTCTCTAGCCGGCCTATTCCTTCCTAGAGGGGGCGGTCGGGCTAGTCTGCGTGTGTATATCTTGGTGGTATAGGCGCAAGGGCCGCGTCATCAAATTGTGGCAGCGGCTTATGCTTTGAGTAGCTTTTACTTTGTTGTTGGTAGGCGTGCCCCTCTTCGGCTGCCAAGACTTTTGTCCATCTGTCATTGAGGGTATTTTGTTCGGCCTTTAGCTGCTACTACTTCTTCAAGCTTCGCATAGTGGCTATGAGCTGCTGTTTGAACCGCTCTTTGTCCAATGAATCATCTGGAATGATAAAATCTTCGGCTCCGAGGCTGACCTCCTCTTCGGAGAGAGGCATGTAGTTTCTATCCTCAGAATCATTGGGGTCCTCGGGGTTATACTGACCCCATGCCCCTCCGAGACATCAGGCTGTTGCTCAGGGGCGGGGTCGCCGAGGTCTTCCACATTGTCCGAAGTATCGTCCTCTCCGGTGCCCGTGTTGCTTTCCCTGCCTTAACGCCCCCTGGATCATCGGTGTTGTTTCCTGCATTTGGGGGCTCCTCGTCGGGCTTGTTACTATCTCTTCTGGGGGTGCCATCCCAGTTATTAGTGCCATCACCGATGTCCTTGGGGGTGCCTACCATGTAAACGTCATAGGTGGAGGTGGTTGTCTATTAGCCGGTGACGGGAGGGGCAGTGTCAGCGTGGGCCATGGCTTCGCTGTCGTCGTCCTCCTCAGAGGCGTAGTCCAGCATGTCAGTTAAATCTTCGATAGTGTATACTAAGTGGGTGGTGGATGGGACATAAAATTCCCTGTGGCCTGCCTCAAGGCTCCGCTGAGCATAAGCCGAGGATGGGCCATCCAAGATATTCATCATCTGGATCTGGTCTAGCGCCTCATTTATGAGGGCGAAACTGGCCGGGTTAGCGCATGCTATTTCCTCGGAGTCAACCTCCGATATGATGGTGGGGTGACGGGTGAGTCCAGCCAGGGCAGACTCCTGGTCTCCGCATGCCATACTTGCGTCAAGGCTCAAAGCCGGGTCCGAGGTAAGTGGGGTGAATCTGCCGGGGTTGGCTCCCGGTCTACGAACGTCGAACTCCCACCAGAGCTCGAAGCCAGGTCCACGGTAAGGAGGGAGGGTCCAGATGGGGTTGATTCCTGGTCCTCGGATGTGGTGGTCGCATCTAGGCTCGAAGCCGTGTGCGGGGTGAGGGCCGATCCGGATATCGGATCGGGAAGATGTCCCAAAGTCGATGCTTTGGGGTCCGTAGGTGCCTCAGACGAGGTTGAAAAGCTGGTGAAGATCAGATCGCCCTGAGTGTCTGCGGCTGAAAGCACAAGTGCTCCCTGGGTGACTTTGGTAATTAATGTCAACATATCTCTTATTGGACTAATACTTTTATCTAGTATATTTCAGATGAGTTCAACAATGGCGTGACAGGGACAAGAGGATGTGGAACTAATACGTCTCCAACGTATCTATAATTTTTTATTGTTCATGCTATTATATTATCTGTTTTGGCGGTTTAATGTGCTTTACTATTCACTTTTATATTATTTTTGGGAATAACCTATTAACCAAAAGCCCAGTGCAAATTGTTGTATTTTGCCTATTTCAGTGTTTCGCAGAAAATGAATATCTAACGGAATCCAAACGGAACAAAACCTTCGCGAGGATCTTTTTTGGAACATATGCAATCTAGGAGACTTGGAGTGGACATCAAGGAAGCAGCGAGGAAGCCACGAGGCAGGAGGGCGCACCCAGGGGAACCAGGCATGCCCCCACCCTTGTGGGCCCCTCGCAGCTCCACCGACCTACTTCTTTCGCCTATATATACTCTTATACCTTGAAACCATCAGGGAGAGCCACCAAACACGTTTTCCACTGCCGCAACTTTCTGTACCCGTGAGATGCCATCTTGGGGCCTTTTCTGGTGCTCCGCCGAACAGGGATTCGATCACAGAGAGCTTCTACATCAACACCATAGCCTCTCCGATGTTATGTGAGTAGTTTACCACAGACCTTCGGGTCCATAGTTATTAGCTAGATGGCTTCTTCTTCTCTCTCTTTGGATCTCAACACAAAGTTCTCCTCGATCTTCTTGGAGATCTGTTCGATGTAATTCTTTTTGCGGTGTGTTTGTCGAGATCCGATGAATTGTGGATTTATGATCAAGATTATCTATGAACAATATTTGATTCTTCTATGAATTCTTATATGCATGATTTAATATCTTTGCAAGTCTCTTCGAATTATCAGTTTGGTTTGGCCTACTAGATTGATCTTTCTTGCAATGGGAGAAGTGCTTAGCTTTGGGTTCAATCTTGCGGTGTCCTTTCCAATGACAGCAGGGGCAGCAAGGCACGTATTGTATTGTTGCCATCGAGGGTAAAAAGATGGGGTTTATATCATATTGCTTGAGTTTATCCCTCTACATCATGTCATCTTGCCTAATGCGTTACTCCATTCTTATGAACTTAATACTCTAGATGCATGATGAATAGCAGTCGATGTGTGGAGTAATAGTAGTAGATGCAGAATCGTTTTGGTCAACATGTCACTGACGTGATGCCTATGTTTATGATCATGCCTAGATATTCTCATAACTATGCGCTTTTCTATCAATTGCTCGATAGTAATTTGTTCACCCACCGTAATATTTGCTATCTTCAGAGAAGACACCAGTGAAACCTACGGCCCCGGGTCTATTTTACATCATATTAGTCTCCCGTCAACTAGCTATTTCTGTCGCCGTTTACTTTGCAATCATTACTTTCCAATCTATACAACAAGAATACCAAAAATATTTATCTTATTATCTTTATCAGATCTCACTTTTGTATGTTGCCGTGAAGGGATTGACAACCCCTTTATCGTGTTGCTTGCAAGGTTCTTGATTGTTTGTGAAGGTACTAGGAGACTTGCGTGTAGTCTCCTACTGGATTGATACCTTGGTTCTCAAAAACTAAGGGAAATACTTACGCTACTTTGCTGCATCACCCTTTCCTCTTCAAGGGAAAACCAACGCATGCTCAAGAGGTAGCAAGAAGGATTTCTGGCGTCGTTGCCGGGGAGATCTACACCAAGTCAAGACACACCAAGTACCCATCACAAACTCGTATCCCTCGCATTACATTATTTGCCATTTTCCTCTGGTTTTCCTCTCCCCCACTTCACCTTTGCCGTTTTATTCGCCCTTTTTCTGTTCGCCTCTTTTTGCTTTCTTCTTGTGTGTTCGCTCTTTGTGTGATTTGTTGCCATCATGTCTGAAACTGGGAGGTTATCGTTGAAAAGGATAATAGTAACAATGGGGGAAACTTTCAAGATTTTGATGATCCTCATGAAGAACCTACTACTTTACACACTAAAAAGTTTCGGATTGGTAGTGGTAATATTATTGGAAAAGGAGTTATTCAAGATTTCTTTACTTGTGTCGGTGCCTTGCCCACTATGGAAGGGTCTATTCTTCATAGAACTAGTATCCTTGCGGATGCTATATCTTTGCTCGTAATTGAACTTGAAAGACAATTTATGCATATGCATCCTTGCATACAAAGGATATTTCTAGAATTTCCCAATATTGAACATTCTTCTATTAAATGTGCAGCTACTATCTTTTTGGCACATGAGTTCAGATTTATTATGAAAGAGGCCAAGGAAATTTTTGCTCATTATAGGGTGGATGCTGGTCGTCCACCCATAGAGGCTATCCTTTTTAATCAGGAAGATACAATGCGTTTATAATCTTTAGATCATATTGCTTATAGTGAAAATCTTAGAAAGAAGGTCCCTACCGATCTTCTAGTTAATAGAATCTTTGAGCTTATTGATAATTTTTCTATTCAGAAAAATGGGCTGGGTTTCTCTATTGAACAGAGGCTCATGAATTTTTGCCAAAAGAATGCTTATAATGATGAATTGGTTGTGCAATATGAGGGGCCAAAGGAAGAACCAATACCTCCCAAGCTTGATCTTGGGGACTTTTGTCCCATTAAATTTAGCCCTTTTGATTACTTTTGTCTGCCGCAAAGAAAGCTTGCTACTGAACGTAGGGAGTATGAGATGAGTTTTCGCGATATGCCTTATCATTACGGTAATACCTAGGTCTATTCTTGTTTTTATGCCTAGCTAGGGGTGTTAAACGATAGCGCTTGTTGGGAGGCAACCCAATTTTATTTTTGTTTCTTGTTTTTTGTTCCTGTTTAGCAATAAATAATTCATCATGCTACTGCTATGATTGTGTTTTTTGGGTTTTAATTACTGTTTGTGCCAAGTAAAGCCTTTAGGATCTTCTTGGGGGATTATTGTTTGATCTTCCTGATAAAAACAGAAAGTATGCACCCACGAAAATAATCTTAGTTTTTTACCAGAGAGAGATAAAATACCAATTGCAACTGCAGTAGATTAATATACAAATTATCCTGGTCGTCCTAATTTGGTAGAATTTTTGGAGTTACAGAAGTATACATTTGATACAGATTACTACAGACTGTTCTGTTTTTGACAGATTCTGTTTTTCGTGTGCATGGTTATTAGCTAGATGGCTTCTTCTCTCTCTTTGGATCTCAATACAAAGTTCCCCTCGATCTTCTAGGAGATCTATTCGATGTAAATATTTTTGCGGTGTGTTTGTCGAGATCCGATGAATTGTGGATTTATGATCAAGATTATCTATGAACAATATTTGATTCTTCTCTGAATTTATATGCATGATTTAATATCTTTGCAAGTCTCTTCGAATTATCAGTTTGGTTTGGCCTACTAGATTGATCTTTCTTGCAAAGGGAGAAGTGCTTAGCTTTGGGTTCAATCTTGCGGTGTCCTTTCCGAGTGACAGCAGGGGCAGCAAGGCACGTATTGTCTTGTTGCCATCGAGGGTAAAAAGATGGGGTTTAAATCATATTGCTTGAGTTTATCCCTCTACATCATGTCATCTTGCCTAATGCGTTACTCCGTTCTTATGAACTTAATACTCTAGATGCCTACTGGATAGCGGTCGATGTGTGGAGTAATAGTAGTAGATGCAGAATCGTTTCGGTCTACTTGTCACGGACATGATGCCTATGTTTATTTTCATGACTAGATATTCTCATAACTATGCGCTTTTCTATCAATTGTTTGTGCAGATACTGGGCGACTTGCGTGTAGTCTCCTACTGGATTGGTATCTTAGTTCTCAAAAACTCAGGGAAATACTTACGCTACTTTGCTGCATCACCCTTTCCTCTTCAAGGGAAAACCAACGCATGCTCAAGAGGTAGCAGGAACCCCTTCAAATTGCTAAGGACAAAGATTTGCAAAGGCTCAAGACTCTTCATTTTCAATTTAGTGATCAAAGATCACATTGAGTCCATAGGAAAGCCAATACTATTAAAAGGGGATGAGGTGTTGCTTAATGGTCTACTTGCTCAAAGTGCTTAGTGATATTGCTCCAAAACCCTCAGCCACTTTCTCATTTCCACATATGTCCAAAACCTAAAAGTCAAACTCGGCCCCACCGATTTGATCTATCCAGAGCCACCGAGTTCATTTGACCTAGCTACTGCCAGAAACCCTAGACAATTCGATCTCACCGATCGGGATCTCGGTCTCATCGATATGGCCATGAAAACTCTCTGTTGCCTGTTGTAATTATTTTGGTCTCATCGAAATGTGCAATCAGTCCCACCGAGTTTGCTTAACTAACTCTCTGTTTGCTCATTGCTGAAATCAGCCTCACCAAGTTTATGCAATTGATTTCACCGAGATGAGGTTTTGCCCTAACCCTAGCACATTGGACCCACTGAGTTGATCATGTCGGTCCCATGGAGATTCCTAACGTTCACATTTTGAACTGAATCGGTCTCATCGAGTTCTTCTATTCGGTCTGACCGAGTTGGGTCAAATGTGTGTAATGGTTGGATTTTGTGTGGAGGCTATATATACCCCTCCACGCCTTCTCCATTCAAGAGAGAGCTACCAGAACGTGATTACATTTCCACTACTCATTTTATGAGAGAGAACCACGTACTGATGTGTTGAGACCAAGACATTCCAATCCAACCACAAGAATCTTAATCTCTAGCCTTCCCCAAGTTGTTTTCCACTCAAATCATCTTTCCACCATAGCCAAATTTGTGTGAGAGAGTTGAGTGTTGGGGAGACTATTATTTGAAGCACAAGAGCAAGGAGTTCATCATCATCACACCATCTATTACCTTTTGGTGAGTGGTGTCTCCTAGATTGGTTAGGTGTTAGTTGGGAGCCTCCGACAAGATTGTGGAGTTGAACCAAGGAGTTTGTGAGGGCAAGGAGATCGCCTACTTTGTGAAGATCTACCCAAGCGAGCCAAGTCCTTCCACTAGAAGGATACCCCCTATAAAGCAACATATATTCTACAACATTTTGACTACAGGTTGCAAAATTCACAAGAGATATGCATATAAGCGTTGCAGCATATGCGTTGTAGACTTACATCTCATGACCATAATGTCATACATAGATTGCAACAGATCTTATATGTAGCCATGTATGTGTTCTATATTATGTAATTTATAAGGCCACAAATTTACATAATTAAAAATAAAAATTAGACACGCTGACACACGTAATGAATGTGGTGGCAAAAATATCTGCTTAAACAGCAAAAAATGATGAGTGGCAGTGGGATTGAACTCTAGACATCTTCTTTCAAAGACAAACCCAGTAACCACTAGGACATCTAAATGCTTGTGCCTACTAACTTCATTTTCCCATTTTATTCTTTCTTTAGTTCGGGGAAGCCCCGGGTTTTGGGAAGCTTCCCTGGCCGGGTTTTTTCTGGACCACTTTTGTTTGTTTTTTCTTTTGTTTTTTTCTATTTCTATTTTTTTTCAAAATGCATGATTTTTTTAACATTGATGAACTTTTTTCAAAATTGAGATTTCCTTCTAAATTGATGAACTTTTTTTTCAAAATTTATGAACTCATTTCAAATTTGAGACATTTTCTTGAAAATTGATGAACTTTTTCCCAAATTCGATGGACATTTTCATATTTGTCAAATTTCTAAAGTTTAATCAAATATATGGTTTTTTTATTTCTGCTAACTTTTTCCAAATCCGTGAACTTTTTTAAAATTCATGAACATTATTTTAAATCAATGAGCTTTTTTTTAATTTCATAATTTGTTTAGAAAATTGTGATTTTTTTTGGAATTCTATGAAATTTTCAAAATCGTGTTAACCGTTGGCCTGTTTTTTCCTTCAATCAGAAGCACAACACATCCAAGAGAAGAAAAACAGGAGGCAAGAAAGGCAAGTTGAGCGAGAATAAATAAGAAATGGGATTGGATGGAAAATAAGCCCAGTAACAGCTTACCCGCAGGTCCACCCGGGATAAGAGATGGGCTTCAAGAGAAAGGCAAGTTGAACACGTTGCTGTAGGGCCGAGTTCTTTTCTCCCTTTGATCCAACAAGTTCCCCTAAAAAAACAAGAAATAAATAAACGCTGTAGCCATAAGCATACGTAAACACTAGTCTATCTTGTTGGTGATTTCCTTGTGTCCATTCTAGTAGGGCCAAGTTCGAACTTCTGCATGGTTGTCTTCGGACAAAATTTCATATCGCAGGCATTTATTTATTTTCATAGCAGGCATAAATTGAAATAAAAGACAAAATTAAACATCATTGGACTACGAGGCATGATAGAAAATAAGAATGATTTTTTATTATAATATATTAAAGGTATTAAAACGCATATAGACGATTAAGTCTGCGAGTCAAAATCCCCTCGAATTGGAACCAAAGTTGGGGGATGTTTGTGGGTGTCCGGACCCATGCTAATGTACGCAGTCCCGCCAGAACACTCTTCCGCATGAACTGCTCTACGACAAAATTTCATACCGCAGGCATAAATAGATTTTTTTGTAGTAGGCGTAAATTGAAATAAAAAGTAAAATTAAGCAGCATTAGACTATGAATTGTAGGCATATTTTTTAGCGATAGGGAAATATTACGAGGTCAAAAATAATAAGGCATGACAAAAAATAAGAATGATTTTATACCTTTTTATTATAATATATTATAGGTATTAAAACACACATCTACAGTTAAGTCTGCGAACTAGAATTCCCTTGAACCGGAACCAACCCTAGGGGAAGTTTGCGGGCGTCTAGACTCGTGCTAATGTACGCAGATCCAACAAAACACTCTCCTGCGCGAACCGCTCTAGGAACTGCTCCTGCATATCGATGTCGGCCAGCCACCCCAGAATGGACACGACTCGATGGCCTTGATGTCGGTCGGAACAATCCGCCTGCCCGGGCTAATTAAGTAGGGATCCAGCGTCGAGCAACCCCATCTTTATCTCATCTTCGCTCCTCTCCCCACAACCATAGGCTCCAATCCGATCCTATCCTAGACCGGCAAGATAGGCTAGTCAGGCTCTGTCGGATTGTTCTCGGCGCTGGCGGAAGATCTTCCTTCAGATTGTCCCATCGTTCTCCTCTACGTCATCAAAGAAGGAGGTCGTGCTCTCCTTGGATGACCAAGAGTAGTAGCAGTCACCCCTCCTTGCCTACACTACCACAATGGACGAGGAGTTTTAGTGAGAGTTCGAGCTCCCTCCTTGACCGCAATTCGCGCCGGCCTCGCCACTGCCTTCCCCGCATCATCACTGATTGTCGCCCTATCGATGCCCGGTCACTATGAAGCTGGATCCATACCTGGAGCTCACGAACGCACACGGGCACCTCGTGTCGTAGCTCAAACGCGGCCGTGGGAGAATGTTTCCGCAATGCTCTAATGGCGGCCGAGTTTCATGACATGGCGCAATGCACATCACCGTTCTGTGTTCGCATTGTTAGACGTTGCGCCAGACTGGGTCCTTGCAAACGCCGCACTGGTGGAGGCCTATACCATCTACCAGTTGAAGACCATGTGAAGATGTCCGCGCGGCACCGATGCCGCCCCGACGACTAACTAGTCATGATCATCTTGGGCTAGTGGCTGCGTGCCGCTACCCTCATCTCCAACAAGGGCAAGGGAAGGGCGGTGGGACGGGGTGGTGTCCGCGGTTGACGGTGCCCTGCATGCGACGACAGAGGAAGTTGAGCAAAAATGCCGCGAGCGGCAGGTCACGTCCTATTAGGCCCGGTTTGAGCAACAAAAATCAATATTACTTCACCCATCTTGCATTGAGTTTTTACAAACATAGAAGAAGCACATTGTGTTTGGCACAAATATATGTGCATGTGCGTGTCAAGGACCAGATCTGATAATAACAAAATTTATAAATTGTTTCTTTTGAAATTTTTACTACTTGTATTCTTTTCTGATTTGGCATCAAAATTTTCCTTTCCCTCCATTCTCTCCCAGAATAGTGACTAATTTTGGTCAATAGAAAATATAAGTATGCGCTCTTATTACCATGGCCCCACCTGCCATACGAATCAAGAACACAGACCAAAATGAGGCATCGCGATGAGGTAACTGCGCCATCAAAATCGGAAACCTCCCCCTCCCGTCCCCCATATCAACACAGTCCCCTTCCTCATCTCGTAGGATCCCTACCATGAGGAGATCGATCATGGCCTGCCCTCCCTCCTGAACCTCGTAGCTCACCCCGCCGATTCATTGAGGTCGAGGGCACAAGGGGCATGTCTTGTTCACCAACTGGGACGGAAAGCAGATCAGTCCCCACCCCTGATTCATAGACACACAAGGTAAATACTAGTACGACTTGAGGATTTTGCCTCCTCCCCGCTTGGTTCAGATCTGTCCCTTCTATGCTTTCTAATTACTCTTCTCTTGTGTGAATTTGATAGTGCACACCAAGTGTTTGATAGCTGTCCTCTGTTACTAGTTTAGAATATTGGGGGCCTTCAGATAGAGGGGGTTGTTTCTGATTCTTCTTCTATAAGGTTACACCTTCCCTACTTGATTGATATTAGCCTTTTAGGTTTTATTCATTATAGTGCCCTGACGCCTGTTTGTTTTGGTGTTCATAGGTTTACTGAACATAAGAGGTGGCTTAAATCTAGTAACTGTTAAGGTTTTAGGTGTGGACGCGTGCAATATTTCAATGTAGTTCTGCACCATTACTACCTTGGTGAGTTCAATCTCTTTATAGAGTTTCTTTATGGTACTCCAATTCGGACTATCCTATTCTAGTTGGGTAGTACAGTTGGGTTAGTTCTTGCCTAACATTTTGTGGTTGAACACCTAGCACATTTTCTTTCTTTCTTCATGTGTGTGCAGACGTTTGTGACCTTGTTATTTTCTTATTGCTATCATACTATATTCTGGCTGGGGTGTCATTTGTAAAAAATGAACGATGGAGTGACTAGAAGAAGTGTTATCTTGGTCGTACCTATGGACAAATTGCAGTAAGTATCTTGTCGACTAGTGGGGCCCTAATAAAATGTTAATTTTATAATGAATATCAGAACATGATCTGTAGCAGCACAACTACAAGTCCAGTCTACAAAACCACACACTTGTTCTGAAAATAAATGTTAGTGAGCAACCATGTGCACGATAGTGAAAACACATGTATACTCTACAACACACTCAACCTTGGCCCATGGGATCTCCTCACAGTTCCAACTTGAAAATAACATCTCATCAGCCTAGCTATAATGCTTGTGCATGAACGAAACCTCCTTAACACAAAAGGGAATGAACTTGGGCGTCCTTGAGCTTATGATCCTCTTACTATCTGTGGATAGTGTTATACCTGAACATGCGTTCCCCCCTGCAAACACCAAGTTAAGAATCATACCACACAAGTACAAGTTCATCTTCCTTAAGCAATTGAAATAGATCAACAGTTAAACTACTAGTATTGAAAGATAACTGCATTTTGTGTTATAAAATTATGGGGTCATCGAAAGAGCTGCTATATGGAGTTTCATTTTGTTACTTGTTGTTTTTCTTATACACCCGATGAACAAAATAATGGACCCCTTGCAAATTTACATTTCAGAGTAATGGTTTCATGTCTTAGTTCATCGTTTTCACTATGAAATAGGAATAGCTTGATGTATTCCTAGTACCTACTCAATATTGAATGAGTTGTTATTTTGATTTGATAAGGAATAAATGTGGTCAGACTTATTTTTGTTGATTGTAGGGGCAGAAATTACTTCAAAATATGATTGTTTGAGCTGAAATCTGAATTAATCGTCTTCACATCTGTGGGGATGACTGTCATAAGGTCGAGTAGGGCCACAGAATATTGTCTTTTACATAATTTATTTAAACTTTTGGTCATTGTCATGTTGCAGCAGATATGTAATGGACAAGAATTTCAGTGCACGACGAAGGGAAATATATTCTGCTGCACATAAGGTATATTTCCATTACCATATACAATATGTTCAAAATATGTTGCTCCAATGGTTATGTATATACTGGTCGTCTTGCTATCAGAATGTTGTTAAAAACAAGAATGTTAGTGCATGTTAGGAGGAAAAACTTCTGTTGCAAACAAGCAGTATCCTTTCATGATCACATAATTTTTTTGTTCAGACTATAATGGCTTGTTTTAGTTGTTTATTACTTCTTCTTTGCTATCAGTCTGTTGTCCAGACCACAAAAACAACATAAGGTGCTAATGCATGCTGTAAGAGTGCTCGAAGTGGTTCCCTGAGTTGGATGGATGCCAATAAACTATCTATTGTGGTCAAATTCATTTCATATGTTCCCCTGTTTTGTTTCTGTCTTCTCATATGGCAACTTTTATTTTTTCTAACAGGCAGGAACTAAAGTATTCTTGAAGAGCCTGAAAAATCATAACAAGGGTGTAGCTCTAGATACAATGGTAAGTTCTGATCCTAAATTTAAACTTGATGGTCCTGAAATTAGAAATGAATTCTGGGCAGTGCATGTCGATATGGCACTAGTGCAAACTGAAAATTTGGTATGAAGTCGCAAAAACTGCAATACTGCATAAAAAGAAAAGATTGCATGGCCTTCAACCTTTGTACATGACTAATATTTGCCTATATTACTACTTGCATCATGTAAAGGTATTGTGTGTTAGCAGTTCATTTTTGTTTTCTTGGTTGTAGATTCAAAAGATAAATGGATGAGTATATGGGAGCGTGGCGATTATACTGCAACGATGATGTCAATGATCCGTTTCATGATGATTATGATGACATATGCATTTAGTTTTAGTTATGTTGTAGGGATGACATTCCTGTCGGATGTTGTTCCTCGGTTAAGATCGATATTTTTAGTTTAAGTTTTGCTGTCAAGAAAATTGTTAGATTATGCATCACATTTGGATGATGTTCCTCCTGTAATATCCACTATTGTAATCCAATAGTTTTGATCGGATATATTATGATTTGTTCCTCTCGTGAGTATATTGTCTTGTTTTTCATTCACTTGAAATATATAATTATCGCCTTTACATGGAGCATTATTTAATTGCTAGCAATATATATATATAATATTATTATTCACACTATATATGTACCAACACTTAAACGTTGGAAATTCTCCGTTGCCAAGCAATGGGATTTTGATTCATGTACATCAAGCACCAACATATAAAGCTCTTGTAAAAGTCCGTTTTATCTGTTGTTCTCTTGCAACAGACCCTTTTACCAACGATAGTATAAGTGTTACATTATGCGCTAACAACACTGGATAAGGCTACGCATCCCAAACTGTTGGTAAGGACCCTAGCAACGCATATATGGACATGTAGATACGGAAAAAGGCATTGCTATAGTGGGGGTCCTGTTGTAGTGTTCGTGGGTGATGGCCATGGTGGGACAGACAAGGTTGCTTCTTCGTGGACCCTTCGTGGGTGGAGCCCGGACTCGCGCAACCGTTACCCTTTGTTGGTTGAAGTCTCCATTAATGTGGATGTATGATAGCACCACCTATCGGAACCACGCCAAAAATCTCCGTGTCTTCATTGCATTTGCACACTCCAATCCCATCCCTTTACTTTCTTGCAATTAGCATGCTTTACTCTTTTCGCTGCTTATACTCTTGCCATTCTTGCTTGAAATGTATTGTGAATGCTTAAACTTGTGCTAAAAATCCACCTCAACTTGAAGAACTTCAAAACTACTACTTTTGCTAGTTGAGGGTCTAATCACCCCCCCTCTAGACACCTCTTCTCGATCCTTTAAGCGGCATACTCTAGGTTACCGAACCTGATTTGATGCTTAGGGGCGAAACTATCGACCTGGTCGACATGACCGGCCAAGTCGGCATGTAGAATGATGCTGCCGAACGCAAAAAGCTAGCCGGGGACGAAGATGTCCCCGATGCTGATGCCATATCCGATGATCAGGCGAGCCATCGTTCCTTCAGCGATCTAGCAGCGAAGCTCTCAATGAAAGCACCAATGTCGGTGTCAAAACCGGTGGATCACGGGTAGGCGGTCCCAAGCTGTGGATCTTGGATCAATAGGAAACAAAGGACGAAGGACACAGTGTTTACCCAGGTTCATCCCCTCTCTAAGAGGTAAAACCCTACGTCCTGCTTGATTATATTGATGTGTATAGGATGATTACAGAGTCAATCTACCACGAGATCAGATGAACTAAACCCTAGTCTAGTAGGATGACGGTTGTTGTTCTAGCCTCTATGGACTAAACCCTCTAGTTTATATAGACACCAGGGGTACTAGGGTTACACTTGGTCAGTTACAAGGAAAGGATAAGCATGCTTATTCTTCTCATCTTGGCTTGGAGGACACACTAAGGCACCAAAAAGCTTCCTGTCTGGATATGGTGTCTCCACATAATTTGGCCTTCTAGCATTGGCAACACGGCCCAACATTCCAGCCCACAAGGGATAGGCCGGCAGGCCAAAGACCCCCTAAACCAGGACTCCCTCAGGTATAAGCCATGGTAAAGTTAGAATACAGTAGTTATAATGCAATAACAAAATATGAACAGGTTTGCAACAGTTCTTAAGATGGTGATTTGCTTTATATACTAACGAATCTCATGAAGGTTTTGTTAAGTTTTGTTTTGCTTGGAGCATCTTGTATTATATGAGTCTTTGTTTTTTTGTTATTTAGTTTTTCACAATCATCCTTTCTGAATACACTTGTTTGAGAGAGCCACACACATATCATGATTTGTTAGAATACTCTATGTGCTTCACTTAAATCTTTTGAGCTAGGCACTTGCTCTAGTGCTTTACTTACATATCTAGAATTTTTTATTGTTCCATCCTATTATATTATCAACCTTGGTTGTTTTATATACATTTACACGCAACTTTATATCATTTTTTGGGACTAACCTATTAACTTAGTGCCCAGTGCCTGTTGTTGTTTTCGCTTTTTTTACTTGTAGAATATCAATACCAAATGAAGTCCAAATGCCAAGAAACTTTTTGGACATTTTTTCTGGTGATAAGAGACCCTAGAAGCTTCTGGAGGCCACGAGAAGATGAAAGTGGGGCCCACTAGGCACCCGGGCGAGCCAGGGGCCTCTAGCGCGCCCTGGTGGGTGGTGGGGCCCACGGGAACCGTCTTGACCTACCTCCACCTCTATAAATACTCTAAAATCCCAAAAACCCAAGGGAAGTCCATGAAATACTTTTTCCGCTGTCGCAAGTTCCAGAACCACGAGATCCAATCTAGAGGCCTTTTCTGGCACTTTTCCAATGGCGGAAACAATGACGAAGGGGTTCTTCATCATCCTTACTGCCCCTCCGATGATGTGTGAGTAGTTTACCACAGACCGACGAGTCTGTAGCTAGTAGCTAGATGGCTTCTTCTCTCTTTTTGATCTTCAATACAAAGTTCTCCTCGATGTTCTTGGAGATCTATTTGATGTATTAGCTTTTTGCGGTGTGTTTGTTGGGATCCAGTGAATTGTGAGTTTATGATCAGATCTATCCGTGAATATTATTTGAGTTTTCTCTGAACTCTTTTATGCATGATTGTTATATCCTCATAATTCTTCTCCAATTTATTGGTTTAGTTTGGCCAACTAGATTGATTTTTCTTGCCATGGGAAGAGGTGCTTTGTGATGGGTTCGGCGGTGCTCAATCTCAGTGAAAAAGAGACATGACATGCATGTATCATTGCTATTAAGGGTAAAAATGGGGTTTATTCATACATGAGTTTATCTTGTGTACATCCTATCATCTTGCTTAAGGCATTACACCGTTCTTTCATGAATTTAATACACTAGACGCATGCTGGATAGAGGTCGATGTGTGGAGTAATAGTAGTAGATGCAGGTAGGAGTCGGTCTACTAATCTTGGATGTCATGCCTATATACATGATCATTGCCTTGGATATCTTCATAATTATTTGCTTTTCTATCAATTTCTGAACATTAAGTTGTTTACCCACCGTATGCTATTTTCTCGAGAGAAGCCTCTAGTGAAAACAATGGCCCCCGAGTATATTTTCTATCATATATTAAAACCAAAAATACCTTTCTGCAATTTTCTTTTATTTCTTTTATTTTCTATTTTTGTTAGATCTATTTATCAAAACCTATACAACTTAATCTTTCTCAATACCGTTGAGGGATTGACAACCCCTCTACGCGTTGGGTTGCAAGTATTTGTTGTTTGTGTGCAGGTGTTGTTTACATAGTGTTGCTTGGTTCTCCTGCTGGATTGATAACCTTGGTTTCATAACTGAGGGAAATAGTTATCTCTATTGTACTGCATCATCCCCTCCTCTTCGGGGAAATCCCAATGCAACTCACAAGTAGCATTCATCAGGAAAACTATCATCAATAGGTAGTGGGTCATCAAGAACATTTTCCATTCTAGACAAATTATTAGCTACTGGATTCTCAGACCCCTTTCTATCAATAATGTGCAAATCAATTTCTTGTAGCAAAAGAACCCGCCTAATAAGTCTAGGTTTAGCACCTTCCTTTTCCATAAGGTATCTAATAGCAGCATGATCGGTGTGAATAATTACTTTCGAATCAACAATATAAGATCTGAATTTATCACATGCAAACACAACTGCTAAAACTTCTTTCTCGGTAGTAGCATAATTTATTTGAGCACTGTCTAGAGTTTTACTAGCATAATGGATAACATTCAATTTATTATCAATTCTTTGTCCTAGAACAACACCAATAGCATAGTCACTAGCATCCCACATAATTTCAAAGGGTAAGTTCCAATCATGTGGTTGAATAATGGGTGCAGATATTAAGGCTTCCTTAAGTATTTTAAAGGCTTCTACGCAATCATCATCAAAAACAAATGGAACATCTGTTTGCAAAACATTAGTAAGAGGGTGTCGGTGTATTAAACATGGGTGTGTAATACCCTAACCTATGCACAGACAAATAGCAGCTCCCCCGCCGAATGAAGTCTCAAAGAAGATTTCCAAATCAAAGGAGCAGCTCTTTGAGAGATCAAGGAGCGCATCAAGAAGACCAAGGTTTAAGACAAGCCTCAAGATCAACTACAGAACACTGGAAGCTGCCTTTGCCGGCAAGGACGAGCCGACAAGGCAAAGGCCCGGCAAGCCCCGTGGCTAGCAAACCCCCATCAACTACCAGCGCTCCACCTCACCAGCCAGCTGGTCACTGATCGATGAGGTGTCGAGCCCGCAGGTAGTTAGGTGGAGTTTGTCGACACATGTCAGCACGCTGGATAGAAGATTACCTTTATCGACACCCGTCCAAATGGCGTGTCAAGCTAATAGGAGTTAGCTGGGAAGCGGTGCTATATATATCCTTGCTGGGGCTTCTCCTCCTCACGACACCTCACAGTACATTTAATGTTATTTGTCCTAACTGGCAGAGTTAGGTATGATATCACTATTGCTATCTAATCACCGTGTAAATACCTTTTTGCCACTGTGGTAACCCCTTGAGCTATAAAAGGAGGGCCTGGCCAACCTTTACAAGGGTTCGAACCCATTTAAACCCCTAGCACACTTGCTCGTGTAGCTGCCTTCTGCTAGCACCTCCCCGAGGAGAGTGCTCCGTGTACTTGTGCTATACACACTTTCAATACACCAAAAGAAGGATTAGGGTGTTACACCACAAAGGTGGCCCGAAGCTGGGTAAAGATCCTTGCGCTTTCTAATGAACCTATTGTTTGCATTTTGTGCAATCCCCTCGCCGAACCATAAAGGGGCTAAACCACCCCATAGATAGTCATTCCACGCCGACATCTTTGGCATGGCAAGTAGGGGGTTCGCTGGCATGAACCTGGACAGCAGGCAGCACGTCGATTTCATATAATTTCATCACCATCTTCATCATCCATGTCGCCCCAGAAGAAGGGCCCCATGGTGAAAAATCCTTCCACGTCCAAGCTTCCTTCACACGCATCCACGGGCGCCACAGGCGATGCCACCATCGCGGACAGTGTGAATGTCACGGTGGGCGCTGTTGTTGCCAAAACCGAACCACCGGAGCACGGCGATCACCGGAGACATGACTGGAGTGGAGGAGGGAGAACACAGAAGGATTGCCGGCGCACAAACGCCCCCCCCCCCCCCCCCCCCCGCACGTACGTGACTTTCTGTTATTCACCACGAGCACGAACTCATCCTCCTCAGCGATTACACAGGCGTGGAGTGGGTCTTATACCTGCGAGCTCTGACATGCCAGGCCTTGCCTACACGCCACTCCCCCTGCGCCTCGCGCGCTCCGCCTCGCGCCTGCGCACCGTGCCTGCCCACGATCGCCACGGCTGTCTCGCGCACCCGATGCGGTCCTCCCCTGGATCCTCGCTAACCAACTCCCGTGGCCACCCCGTGCACACACGCACTGGCTCACGTACACACACATACACATGTACGCACGCACACCTGGTTCGAGCCCAACACGGCCACCACGCGCACACATGTGCTCGCCGAGCCTAGCCCAGGCTTATATGCCCTACATTTCTCCCCCTAAGCCGAGGCTCAGAGGAGGCCGTAGTCACCGACGTCGACGTCCTCCAGCAGCGCCTGCTGCGCCGTCGTCGTCGTAGCCGCCATCGCCTGCTGCCGCTGCCGAAGCCCACAGCTCCATGCGCCGTCGCGCCACATCTGCGTGCCACACCCCACGTCCCCGCGCTCCCGGCCCGCGCTCCCGCCGCGAACGTACGCGATCTGCGCACCAGGTCCAGCGCCTCGACGTGGTCCGCACCCGCGGTCCCGGCGTGCCCGACGCGTCCAGTGCGCGCCCATACACGCACCAACCGCGACCGACTCGCCGCCGCGCCTCATTCGCCACGCACCGCTGCGGCCTCATCTACAGCACCGCGCCTCCATGCCGCCGCGCTGCTGTGTGTCGTCGCTGCGCCTCTGCATCCACCGCACGAATGGCGTCACAGCGAGCCACAGCCGCGCCCGTCTCCGTGCTCACCATGGACTCGCCGCGCCACAGCCCCGAGCCGCGAGGCTCTGATACCAAATGTTGTTGCCCAAACCGAACCACCGGAGCACGGCGATCACTAGAGACATGACCGGAGTGGAGGAGGGAGAACACAGAAGGATTGCTGGGGCACAAACGCCCCCCCCCACGTACGGGACTTTCTGTTATTCACCATGAGCACGAACTCATCCTCCTCAGCGATTACACAGCCGTGGAGTGGGTCTTATACCAGCGAGCTCTGACATGCCAGGCCTCGCCTACACGCCACTCCGCCCGCGCCCCGCGCGCTCCGGCTCACGCCTGCGCACCGTGCCTGCCCATGATCGCCACGGCCATCTCGCGCGCCTGACGCGGTCCTCCCCTGGATCCTCGCTAACCAACTCCCGTGGCCACCCCGTGCACACACACACTGGCTCACGTACACACACATACGCACGTACGCACGCACACCTGGTTCGAGCCCGACACGGCCACCACGCGCACACACGCGCTCGCCGTGTCCGTAGCCTAGCCGAGGCTTATATGCCCTACAGGCACAACCAGCGCAGGCGGTGTGGTCGTTGTGCCTGCTTCGCCGGGAACGGACGATGGAGATGCTGGACACAGTCACCTTCCAAGACCCTCTAGGGAAGCCAACAATATTGGCATAGGCGACGCATGCACGCGGGTCCCACCTCCCCAACGCAACGGCGAGCGCAGCCACCGAAGCAACACCGTCTGGCCGTGCGTGAGCCGAGACCACCTGCTGCACCTACTATAGTGGTGGTGAGGGGAGCGACATCGCAACACACGCCACGCCCATCGCGGGCGGGCATGACATGACCTCGAGCAGCGAGGTTGATCACCCGCAGTAGCGTCCGGAGGACAAGGCACCTGATGATCAGGCCCAAGATAATCAGGCACCGCTCCGACACGCCAACCTGCTGCCACGCCGGCAATTCGGTGGCAAGATCTCAACAACGCTCTTGCTGGCTCTGCCAGGATTCGAGCGACATCGCGGTCTTCGCACTCCAATACGCCTTCGACGGCAACAAAGGCGATGGCACAACCCCAAATGTTGTTGAACTTCCCTCCAATAGCATATAAGATGGATGAGTGAAGAGGCACAATCCAAAGTTTGATTGGATTTGCGGAAATGAACAAATCCCAGCTGGCGGATCCCTCGCGGCACCAGCAAACAACACTGATAGTTCGAACTGAAGGCCATGTTGTAGGTGGTGCACCAATGGTGCAATCACCTCCACGGCAGCAACCTCGGCAGTCACAGCGAACTCAATGGACTGACGAGCCCGATGATGTGTCAATGGCCTCTTCAGAACCACAGACCACTGAGATCAGTGACAAGTACTATTGGAAATGCGAGTAGAAGACGCTCGTACCACTATTCAACATCGCCGGGAGGCACGCCGTCAATATGACGAGCATAATAGTCCAGTCATTGACGAGCCAGCACCTGTTGTTGGCGGGTACTTACCTTCTGAGGTCGGGTGCCCTGATTTCACGCATGAGTTGCGGCAAGTTCGTTGACCATCCATCCGGGCATTCAAGCTAGAGGTACCAGAGAAGTATGATGGCAAGTTAAACCCGCCAGAGTTCCTAGGCATATACACAATTATTGTGAAAGCTGCCGGAGGAAGGGATGAAAAGATCCTTGCCAACTATTTCCCATTGGTGCTCAAGCCCAATGTGAGATCTTTGTTGATGAACTTGCCAGAGAACTCTATTTCCTCGTGGTTAGATCTATGCAATGAGTTTGTTGTGCCTTCACCGGAGGCCAGAAAGGCCCCGGACAGCCCAAGGATTTGCAAGTGATCCCACAGAGGGAAGGAGAAGATCTGCATAGATATACTAAAAGATTCAGCCGTGTACACCACAATATACCAGATGTACATCTTGCAGCTATAATTGCTGCATTCCACACGAATGTAAGCAATCGCAAGATGTGGGAGAAGATGGCGGGCAATCGCATGGTCATCTACACGTTGGCGGATAAATGTGCATGTGCTGAGGATGGATGAGTGCTCCCTGGGGAGGATGCTGGCGCTAAGGTCGATTCTGAGGATGACGACGCCACCACCCCGAAGAAGTAAGGCCAGAGGCGCAATAGGAAGCACAAAGGCAAGACAATTATGGCCGTAGAACGGTCGGGCAATTCTAGTCCCGCCAGGAAAACCAAGACGGGGAGGTCTCGCAAGGAAGCTGCCACGTGCGTTGATTGTCAGGTAGCTGCGGCGGGTGAGAAGGCTGGCAAGTCTGATGGGCCGTACAACAAGATTCACCGTACCAAGGGTCACGACCTCCAAGAGTGCCATCAAGTTGAGAAGCTAGTTGAGAAGCAAAAGGCCGAGTATGAGAAGCGCGACAAGGAGAAGATCCAGGATGGTACGGGTGGATCCGACAAGATGGGTCATGGTAGCCGAGTAGGGTGCCATAGCAAAACCAATCAGCAAAAGGAGAATCTTGCCAGGTGCAGGGAAAAGAAAGAAGAAAATCAAGAGAGTGATAAGAAGATGATGACGAATCCAGTGAGCATGAGTTCTAGAAAACTACAAAGGCCATGTGCATTGACGGGGGGTGCATCTTTGCACTCCTCTCATCGACAGCTTAAATAGTGGGCATGTGAGGTCAATGCAGTGGAGCCGACAACAAATGCCCAAAAGACCCTAAAGTGGTCCCACACACCTATCATTTTGAATGCCGAGGACTACCCTGATCGCACTACTGTGTCGAGTGTTTGTTGTTGTTGGTTTCATCAACAATACGCAACCTCAAGGTCATGAAAGTACTAGTAGACAGTAGTGCTGGCTTGAACTTGATCTCTCCTGAAGTGATCGAGAGGTTGCAGATCCCTGAGGAAGAACTCAAGACAACTGGGACATTCCAAGGGAATAACCTGGAAGGAGCCAACCTAAGGGGAAGATCAAGCTACCGGTGACGTTTGGTGGAGAACTGAATTACAGAACAGGGAAAATAGTGTTTGATGTTGTCAAGACCCCCTTGCCATTTAATGGAATCCTTGGCCGCCCAACATTGGCTAAGTTCATGGAAGCATCTCATTGTGACTACAACATGTTGAAGATGCCAGGGCAAATGGGTGTCATTTCCATCAATTCTGACAAGGACGCTACCATATATGTTGACAAGATTTAGAGATATACAGTTGCAGCAGAGACCATAAAGGCTGCAACTCTCGCCAACAAAAAGAAGAGCGGGAAGCCTAGTAAGACCTCTAGCGAGAATTCTGGGAAGCGCGTCTCTTCAGAGTGCTGTGCACCCGTTGAAGACTTGCCAAAGAGCTCTGCCGGCAAGAGATCCAAAGCTACTCCACCAGCAACAAAGAAGGTGTCAGCAAAGGAGGACGGCACTAGTGGTACCTTCACCATTAGTGCCACTCTTGATAGTAAATAGGAAAGCACGCTCATTGCCTTCCCGTGGGCGAATGTAGATGTGTTTTCATGGCAACCATGTGACATCCCCGGTGTTCCTAGGGAGGTAATTGAGCACCACCTTGTTGTCTGTTCCCATGCTTGTCTTGTCAAGCAGAAGGTCCAGAAGCAAGCTTTGGAACTACAATAATTTATTGTTGAAGAAATCAAGAAACTTGAAGCAGCCGTTCTGGTTAGAGGAGTGCTACACCCAACTTGGTTGGTAAATCTAGTGGTTGTGCACAAAGCAAATGGGAAGTGGAGACTTTGTAGTGACTACATTGATCTCAATAAAGCATGTTCAAATGATCCTTTCCCCTTGCCGCGTATTGATCAAATCATGGACTCCACTGCCGGGTGTGAGTTGCTCTCATTCCTTCATACATATTCTGGATACCGTTAGATATTCATGGCCAAGGAGGATGAGGAGAAAACCACATTCCTTACTCCATGTGGCACATACTTCTTCCTGCTTATGCCTTTTGGACTAAAGAGTGCTGGTTCTATGTTTGCAAGAGCGGTTGATATTGGTTTTGAGCCACAGTTGGACAAAAATATAGAAGCTTACATGGATGATATAGTGGTCAAAACCAAGGACAGATCAACCCTCATCCAAGACTTAGAAGAAACATTTGCGAATTTGCGCAAAATCAACATGAAGCTCAATCCTAAGGAGTGCATGTTTGGCATCCCGTCTGGCAAACTTCTTAGGTTCTTTGTATCTCAGCGAGGAATAGAGGCAAGTACATCCCACGACGAGGCAGAATACTCCTTGACAGGACTCAACACCAGCAAGTCAGTGGTGATACCAGCAAAGGAAGTTGATCAACGAATCGTGTCAAAGAAGACAGTGGTGCAACGGCCAATATACTTTGTCAATTCTCTCTTGCAGGGGGCTAGATCAAGGTACTATGGTGTGCATAAATTTCTTTTCCGCCTCCTTATTGCCTTGAGAAAGCTGCATCACTACTTCCAAGCACATGAGGTCACCATTGTCACTCGCTTCTCGTTGCAACATATTCTAAGGAATCCAGAAGCAACTGGCAGGATAATAGAGTGAGCACTAGAGTTGTCAAGTTTTGCACTCAAATTTGAGAGCACTTCAACCATTCAAAGAAGAGCCTTGACAGAGTTCATTGCAGAATGGACGCCAACATAAGACGAACAAACTCTAGAATCAACTCTCCCCGGTAAATAAACTGACAAAGAGTGGACCATGTACTTTGACGGTGCCTTCTCGCTGCAAGGCGCCGGTGCTGGAGTGCTTCTTGTCACACCTAGCTGAGAACACCTCAAGTATGTGTTTCAAATGCAGTTTTTGAGGGAAAAAGCAACCAATAACACTTCAGAGTACAAGGGGCTCCTTGTCGGTCTCAAAATTGCGGTAGAATTGGGAATAAAGAAGTTGATCATTTGCGAAGATTCACAACTTGTTGTGAAACAAGTGAGTACAGATTATCAGAGCTCATTGATGGAAGCATATGTGGATGAACTGAGGAAATTGGAGGAGCACTTTGACGGATTGCAAACGGAGCATGCCCCTCATGCAGAAAACAACATTGCTGATCACTTGTCGAAGTGTGATGCACACAAGTTACCGGTGGAACCAGGAACTTCTGTACTCCATTTGAATCAACCATTAGTTACTCCATCAAAATGAGCCAGAAAGAGGAGAAAGTTGAAAACTGGAAAATATTTTCTGGCAGAGCTTCCCAAAGCCACCAGCGAGAATGCTGCCGGGGACAACAATGTGCTTGATAGTGAGTGGCAACCCTACGCAGAACCTCGGGTTCTCATTGTTGAGGATGGCACTCCCGCGGCTGTAGAAATGCCTTTAGTCATTGTCGTCGAGCCACAACCTCCGGCATGGGTGCAACACATAGTTCAGTTTCTCCAAATGGGAGAGCTTCCTGATGAGCAAGAGCAAGCTGAGAAAGTAGCCCGTCAATCACGTATGTACCACTTTGTGGACAACATTCTGTACAAAAAGAGACCAAACAGAGTGAGATTAAAGTGCATTTGCCGAGAAGATGGACTCAAGTTGTTGGCAGAGATACATGGGGGCGTATGTGGCTCTCACATAGGATCAAGAGCCCTGGTCGAGAATTCCGGCAGCTGGAAATCTGGACTTGAAAAAGCTACGCCAGGCTACCTATTATGCACAACTCCAAATGAGCTGAAACTTCACGGGGATTTTTTATAGAATATATGAGGAAATTGGAACCAATAAGTACTAGAGGGGGCCCACTAGGTGGGCACAACCCACCGTGGTGCACCAGGGAGCCCAGGCGCGCCCTGGTGGGTTGTGCTCTCCTTGGCCCACCTCCGGTGCCCATCTTCTGATATATAAGTCATTTCGACCTAGAAAAAATAAGGAGAGGACTTTCGGGATGAAGCGCTGCCACCTCGAGGCGGAACTTGGGCAGGAGCACTTTTGCCCTCTGGTGGAGCGATTCCGCCGGGGGAACTTCCCTCCCGGAGTGGGAAATCATCGTCATCATCATCACCAACAACTCTCCCGTCTTGGGGAGGGCAATCTCCATCAACATCTTCAGCAACACCATCTCCTCTCAAACCCTATTTCATCTCTTGTGTTCAATCTTGTTACCAGAACTATAGATTGGTACTTGTGGGTGACTAGTAGTGTTGATTACATCTTGTAGTTGATTACTATATGGTTTATTTGGTGGAAGATTATATGTTCAGATCCAATATGCTATTTAATACCCCTATGATCTTGAGCATTGTCGGTGTCAAAACTGGCGGATCTCGGGTAGGGGGTCCCGAACTGTGCGTCTAAGGCGGATGGTAACAGGAGGCAGGGGACACGATGTTTTACCCAGGTTCGGGCCCTCTTGATGGAGGTAAAACCCTACGTCCTGCTTGATTAATATTGATGATATGGGTAGTACAAGAGTAGATCTACCACGAGATCAGAGAGGCTAAACCCTAGAAGCTAGCCTATGGTATGATTGTATGTTATTGTGTCCTACGGACTAAAACACTCCGGTTTATATAGACACCGGAGGGGGCTAGGGTTACACCAGGTCAGTTACAAAGGAGGAGATATACATATCCGTATTGCCTAGCTTGCCTTCCATGCCAAGTAGAGTCCCATCCGGACATGAGACAAAGTCTTCAATCTTGTATCTTCATAGTCCAACAGTCCGGCCAAAGGATATAGTCTGGCTGTCCGGAGACCCCTAATCCCGGAATCCCTCAGTAGCCCCTGAACCGGGCTTCAATGACGATGAGTCCGGCGCACAGTGTTGTCTTCGGCATTGCAAGGCGGGTTCCTCCTCCGAACACATCACAGAAGAGTTTGAATACCAGGATAGTGTCCGACCCTGCAAAATAAATTCCACATACCATCGTAGAGAGAATAATATTTCCACAAATCTTAATCTGCTGACACGCTTTGGCAACATGACGTCAGGCCATGGATTGGTGATTATTCGAACCGTTTTTCTTCAACCAGCTCCACACATAACGCGAGGCGGTTTCTTGACACGTCTTGTCAAAGCAGAGATCGTGTTCCCCTGATTACGGGATTCTCATCAATACGGTCGTGGGTAACCCAACCGTGCCTAGGACTCCCAGATTTTAGGCAAGTCCCAAATGGCCACTAGGAGGACGCTTGATATTCACCCTCTTTATAAAGGGACAAGGATTTTACTTTTTTCCCTCATGTGCTCAATCGAATCCTTCCCCCGCCTCGTGTTCTAACACCCAAAGCCCAGGTCAGGAGCTTCGGACCTTCAATCATGTCCGGATCTAGCCTTCAAGGCCTGTGGATTCCCTCCTCCATAACGGAAGAGGATATCAAGAAGTTGAGGGAGGCCAGATACCTGACCGCCGAGGTTTCACATCAGTTGCCTGCCCGAGGGTAGGTCGTCCTTACTCCCGAACCCAACGAGAATGTTGTGTTCATATCCCACTTCCTCCGAGGCCTAGGCCTCACCCTAGATCCCTTTACTAGGGGTTTGTTGTTCTATTACGGGCTAGATTTCCATGATCTAGCCCCGGACTCCTTTCTCCACATCTCGGCATTTATTGTTGTATGTGAGGCCTTCCTCCGCATTACCCCTCACTTCGGCATATGGCTCAAGACCTTTGACGTGAAGCCGAAGATGGGCGAGGGGCAGCACGTAGTGTGCGGAGGCGCATTAATAAGTAAAATCGCCGGAGCTCCATGCCAAAGGGTTCCTTTCCAGAGGTGTCCGGATTATGGCAGCGGGAGTGGTTTTACATCACAGCTCCCAGAAGTGCCAAGTGGGTGGCCGCCCCTGTTTTCCGCTCGGGCCCTCCACCACAACTGATGTCATGGATTAGCAGAGGGTTGAGCTGGGGTCCAGCCAAGGAAGTGCCTATACTGCAAAGCAGCATTCATGATCTCTTCGACGGAGATTTTAGTCTAGTTACGGTGGTGTAAGTCATGCTAGTTCGTCGAGTCCAACCTTGCAAACGCCGGCCCCTCCGCATGTGGGAGTTCAACCCAGAAGGGCCGCGCACTATTTAGAATTTCCTCGGCCTGACGCACGAGGAGATGTACAAATCATTCTTCGGACCCCAAATAGAGTGTCCGGATACTACTGAGGACGTGGGCCTGAGCAGCAACCGTACCGCCGACCAAGTAAGTAATCCTCTAGCCGAACACATCGTCTTTCATTTACCATAACGACATTATGAGAAATCACTCTTTGACTAGGACTGGCTAACAAAGGCGAAGATGATTCGGTGTTCGGCCCCCCTTCCTGAGGGTTTGGAGAATCCGGTACTAGAAAAGATGCTCGAGCTAGCACCTTGCCCGGAGCTCTCAAAGGAAGATAAAGGGGGGAATAATGAGGTCGAAAGCGGGCCCCCATTGCTACCAATTCCAACCGAGGGAATGAGCGCCTCCGTGAACAAGGATAACCAAGGGGAAGAATCTGATCTTCTCTCGCTTCGGGGAAGGAAGAGGACTGCCTCTGAAGATCCGGAAACCAAGGCTTCCAAACGGGAGAAGTCTCCACCAGAGGGTCCTGCCTCAGAGGGTGCTTTTGCCGCACAAAGTCCGCGCAGGGATCAGCCCTCTAATGAGCCGTAAGTGATCAAAAAATACTTAATAGTAAAGATATTCTACCTTACTTCCGAGGAAAATAACTGAAGCGTTTATCTCGCAGTTCGGATCTTAGCCCTTCTCAATGGAGCTCGTCTTCAGGGGACCTTCTTCCGGAGATGATGGAGAGCAAAACGCCTCCCCCGGACTCCCCCGCTCAAGAAGCGGGCGACCTTGAAGTGTCGTCACGGAGGGCCTCTCCGGATGCGGTGAGGCCAGAAGATAATTCTATAGTCACCCAAAGTCCCCAGCATCCGGCTCTTGAAGAGAGCAAACAAAAGAGTCCGGCGCCGTCTGGTATGCGGTCGGACACACTGAGGGATCTGCTAAGGCGGGCGACCATCTCGGAAGAACACCATACATTGATGGGTACGGTGATGGAAAGGATTTCGTCTGCCGAAAGCGGGCTGCATGACGCCTTTATGAGTCTACTGACAGGCTTTGAGGTACGTAAAATGATGTACATTTGTGATGGTACCGCACATTTTTAGGTGTACCCTGTGTAGATAGTAGCCCCTGAGACTCTGGTTGTCGCCGAGAACGGCGACGAACAGAGGATCATAGTCCCAGGTAATAACCATACCGATTTATGTGCAGCTGATGGAAGCTCTGGTGGCTGGCTGGACTAATGAGTTTGCCGAACTAAAGCGGCAACTGGATGCGGCAGATGCCGACATCGAGCTTGTTAACAAGCGCCTTAACGAGGCACAGGGTAAGTAATGTTTTTCTGTTCAATGTCACATAGTAAGAGCAGCGTGATGCCAGTATCTTTAATATGTTGTGACTGCAGATGGAGCTGCCACCGTGGAGACCCTTCGGGCGGAACTTTCCCGAGCCAACGAATAAACAAGGATTAGTAATGCGGCCGCTTTAAATGCGGCCGAAGAGTTAAGAGCCGAGAAGGCCGCGCATTGCGAGAGCAAAGAAAAGATGGCCAAGATGGCTGTAAAGTTAAAAGACACCGCCTACCGTTGCCGGTTCCTTGAAGAAGAAAACCGAGTGAAGGCGATGGACCTTGAAAAGGCCACGATGGCGGCCAAAGACACCCGCTCTGCCATGAGGGCAAAGAAGGAAGAGCTGCGTGAAGCTGGTGATATTGTGGCTGGGAAGCCCTTTTTGTTGCGGAGGAAGTTTGGAGATCCGCGGTATGTCCCTCTCGATCGGCTGTGGAGTTCGGCAGACGCATATCTGGATTTGACGGCGAGTGCTGTCGATGCGGCCGAATACTTCTGAGATCAAAAACATCGTGAAGTGGACAAGCTATTCTAGTCGCAGTTTAACATTCCAGAGCGTCCTCTTCCACTAACTAATCAACTTGCCGAATGGGCCGAACTCAATAGATTGTCCGGACTCGCCATGAGGTTCATCGTAGATCATCTGTGGCCGGAAAAGCCGAACCCAAACAGCTATTTCAGCTTAGTGCAGCAGTTCCTTGGTGCGGTGTCACGCATCAATGCTATGAAGAGGTCGGCGTGCATAGAAGGCTTGCGGATGGCCCTTGCCCGTGTCAAAGCATACTGGGCGGATATGGATGCTACCACTGTTGCGGCGCAAGGTTCGGCCATAGGCCGAGTGGCTGCTGAGCACTATTTTGAAGAAGTTCTTGAGGGTGCTCATTTGATAGAGGCCCAGTGCTTGAAGAATATTATGTTTGAGTGACATGTATTCCTATTGTAAAAACAATGTTTATCAAATTTATTAAGGCTGTATTTATACTTTTGCCTGAAAGTAATATGATGCCTCCTGTGCTACCGTTTATGTATATATGTATATAACCTGAAAGATTGCAGTCGTCGGCTTCAGCCCCCACGCATATTACGCGGGGGTGTTCGCAGAAGACGCGTGTTCACACTTAATCCAACGTCTTGGTCCTAATAAGCAGGTTATAGCGCAGCGAACGAGGCAACCGGACTATAATGCTTTAACACTTTCACTTAGCCATAGGAGTTTGACGGTGGGGCTACTATATAGCCCCTGGTGGCTCCGCACTCTCCCGAATTCGGGGTGCGTACATTCCTGGCCGGGAAACGTCCCTTCGTTAAGGCGGAGGAATTCTAACATTCCGATGGGTCATCGAGTGGTTCACCAGACTCACGCTATATCATGACAGTCAGTTTTTGGCTTTCTCTACTGAGGTGCTTGTCCGGATGAACCGAGGCACAATCGCAGTAGTTCTCCTGGTGCCGCCTTAGCCGATAGAGCGGAATGTAAGCCAGCAAAACACAGGAGCCGGGCAAACCCAACATTTGACCAAAGACATGATTCGGAGCTGATGCCTATAAGGCCAAACTCGCGACGCCGAACACTCCCTAAGGTATTCGGTCTTTTATGGTATAAACCGGGCCTAAACAGTGCCCTTTGTAAGAAGCCCCTGGTGTCCAGGTACGTGCATTAATCTGACGTGGCCACATGCCAAGACGTCAGCATCCTTCTCAATAGTACTGAGAATCCGAGGGATGTGTATCAACAAGAGACAGTAAGAAAGGTTTATGCAGGGTCTTAATCTAAAGAGAATCCTTAGAACGGGTCCCTGCTGCACGTCTGCGCCTGTGTCTCCATTGTGCCGTATCCTGGACGGGTGTAGCACGATGGTCATCTGTAAAAGAGAGGAACTTAGGTTAAAAGTTGTCATGCAAAAAGGTAGGTTATATTAAAGAAACCATGTACAATTCAAGATGAGTAAAAATTGCCACTTGTCTGCGCGCGTTGAGCCCCGTGCATTTGTAATAGGGGTGTGGCCATCAAACCTGTATGAATTACATATAGCTGCGTCGGACTCATCTAACCGTGTCCGTAGTCTTGATGACCTATCAAATGCTTTAGTTGGTGAGGCCGTTTTGGTGTGCGGCTGCCACTCTCTTCGGCGCGCAGGGATCGCTCAATATTTCCATTTACTGTAATGATGCCACGTGGACCGGGCATCTTAAGCTTGAGGGAAGCGTAATGCGGTATTGCATTAAAGCGAGCGAAAGCTTCGCGTCCATGTAGTGCTTGATAGCCACTTTGGAACGGAGCAATGTGGAAGGTTAAATTTTCTCTACGGAAGTTATCGGGGAAGCCGAATATAACCTCTAGTAGCAGGGAGCCCGTGCAATGAGCCCCTGGGCCTAGCGTTACTCCTTTAAAGGTAGTATTGATGTGACAAATTTTTGTTGGGTCTATCCCCATTTTGCGGATTGTATCCTGATATATCAGGTTTAGACTGCTGCCGCCGTCCATCAGGACTCGTGTGAAGTTGTATCCGTCAATTATTGGATCTAATACCAAGGCAGCCCATCCTGTGCGCCGGATACTTGCTGAGTAATCCCGTTTGTCGAAAGTGATCGGTTGGGATGGCCAGTGGCAGGACTCCGCGGTGATAGGCCCTTGGGCATATTTCTCTGGGAGTGCCGCTTTGTTTCTCCCCTTGATCACGTGTAACACGTGTACTATTTTGACTTCTAGTGGAAATTTCTTTTGTTCCCGAGTGTCTTGCTTGAGAGGCTCATCCTCGTCTTCGCTTGGTGTACCATTACCCTTGTGTACGGCGTTGAGCTTGCCAGACTGCTTGAAGACCCAACATTCTCTGTGGGTATGATTTGCAGGTTTATCGCGGGTGCTATGGATGTGACATATTTGGTCCAGAATTTTGTTTAGGCTGGACAGTTCATCTCTGGCGCCTTTAGAGGGCGGCTTTTGCTGACCTGGCCGAGAGCTTTTGAATCTGGCGTTTACCGCTGTGCTCTTCGGGCTGTCTTCTTTATTCCGACGCTTATTATTTTTGCTGTGTCGTGATTTCCCATTTCCATCTCTAACTTCGGACGTACTTGGGTCGCTGGTGCTACATCGGGCTAGCCAGCTGTCCTCGCCCGCGCAAAAGCGGGTCATGAGGCTTGTTAATGCTGCCATTGTTCTCGGCTTTTCTTGGCCGAGGTTTCTGGCAAGCCATTCGTCTCGGACGCTGTGTTTAAAAGCTGCCAAGGCTTCGGCGTCCGGACAGTCGACTATTTGGTTCTTTTTAGTAAGAAACATGTTCCAAAGCTTTCGGCCTGACTCTCCAGGCTATTGAGTTATATGACTTAAATCGTCCGCATCCGGAGGTCGGACATAAGTCCCTTGAAAATTTTCCCGAAAAGCGTCTTCGAGCTCTTCCCAGCTTCCAATGGAGCTTTCGGGGAGGCTTTTGAGCCAGTGCCGAGCTGGCCCTTTCAGCTTGAGGGGTAAGTACTTGATGGCATGGAGATCATCTCCTCGAGCCATATGGATATGGAGGATATAGTCCTCAATCCAGACCCCAGGGTCTGTTGTTCCGTCGTATGCCTCTATGTTTACGCGTTTGAATCCCTCTGGAAATTCATGGTCTAGCACCTCGTCGGTGAAACATAGGGGGTGTGCGGCACCCCTGTATCTGGGTGTACCGTCATGTTCGGATGTTTGTTGTGTTGCATCGTATGCTGGAGCGCGCTTGCGTGGTCCATAGATGGATCTGGTTGCGCCGTCCTTTTGATGCGAGCCCTCGCATGGATCGCGTATTAGCTTATGTGCGGCATTATTTGCCGCTCTATGTTGGCCGTGAGGTCATCTATCTGGCTAGACGGCCGTTTTAATTTTTGGCTGCAGCGGATCTCAGGCCTCCTCATCGAATTCAGGTAGCAACTTCCGCTTCGGGTAGCTCTTGGTGGGGCGATTACCACCGTACTTCGATGCTGTGTTGAGTACTTTACTCCATCTGATTCTGAGTGTGTCTTGCGCAGCCTTGAGCCTTTGCTTCTGCTTTTTTAGACTCCTCGCAGTGGCAACAAGCCTTTGACGGGCATTCTGTTGCTCCGGGTGTCCGACCGGTGTGATGTCATCCGGACTATTATCTTTGATAGAGTCGGGTTGTTCGGTTTGATTCTCTGTGTTGCCGTGGTCCGGCGATTGTTCACCCTGCTCTAAGGCTGGGTCTATATGATCGTTGTTTCTGCCGAGGTGGGATTTGGGGCGGCGCATACGCCGCCGCTTTGACTGCTTCTCGAGGGGACAACCCTCTGTTGCGTCCTTCCGTTCCTCGTCATCATCTTCTTTTGGTGTGTCCACCATGTATACGTCATGTGATGAAGTGGGCGTCCAGTGCCCTGTGGACAGTGGTTCCTGTTCACCTCCTGCATCGTCGTCCATACCGTCGATGTCTTCAGAGTCGAAGTCGAGCATGTCGGTTAAGTCATCGACAGTGGCTATTAAGTGGGTGGTGGGTGGGCGGCGAATTTCTTCGTCATTCGCATCCCAATCCTGCCGGACATAGTTCGGCCAGGACTATCCTGACAAGGAGAGAGACTTTAATGAATTCAGTATTTTGCCGAAGGGCGAGTGCTGAAAGATATCTGCGGAGGTGAACTCCATGATTGGCGCCCAGTCGGATGTGATAGGCACGGGCGCAGGCGGTTCGGAGTCCGTGGCCGAGGAAGGATCCGGCAGTTTGGCAACACGGCTCTCGTGAAGGGTAAGGTCGATATTCGGTCGATCGGCGCTGAGGGTAAGGCCTCCGTGGTGGGGTCCATACACCCGTCCATGGACGGCGCAACAAGCTCCGAATTGAGGGTCGAAGCGGCTGCCGGTGCGATCTCCTGAACATTGTCTGATGGTAGAGCTACATCGTACTCATCGTGACCGCGTGACGCACAATGCAGAGGCTCGAATCCGTCGAAGATCAAGTCTCCGCGGATATCGGCCGTGTAGTTTATGCTTCCAAACCTGACCTGGTGGCCAGGGGCGTAACTTTTGATCTGCTCCAGATGGCCAAGCGAGTTGGCCCGCAGTGCGAAGCCGCCAAATGCAAAAATATGTCTAGGGAGAAAAGTCTCACCCTGGACTGCATCGCTAACGACGATCGAAGGAGCCATCAAGCCTAACGGTGACGACATAGAGGAACTCTCAATGAAAGCACCAATGTCAGTGTCAAAACCGGCGGATCTCGGGTAGGGGGTCCCGAACTGTGCGTCTAAGGCGGATGGTAACAGGAGGCAGGGGACACGATGTTTTACCCAGGTTCGGGCCCTCTTGATGGAGGTAAAACCCTACGTCCTGCTTGATTAATATTGATGATATGGGTAGTACAAGAGTAGATCTACCACGAGATCAGAGAGGCTAAACCCTAGAAGCTAGCCTATGGTATGATTGTATGTTATTGTTTCATACGGACTAAAACCCTCCGGTTTATATAGACACCGGAGGGGGCTAGGGTTACACTAGGTCGGTTACAAAGGAGGAGATGTACATATCCGTATTGCCTAGCTTGCCTTCCACGCCAAGTAGAGTCCCATCTGGACACGAGACGAAGTCTTCAATCTTGTATATTCATAGTCCAACAGTCCGGCCATAGGATATAGTCCGGCTGTCCGGAGACCCCTAATCACGGACTCCCTCAAGCATGTTTATCATTTGTGAATAGTTACTTTTGTTCTTGAGGTCATAGGAGAAATCATGTTGCAAGTAATCATGTGAACTTGATATGTGTTTGATATTTTGATAGTATGTATGTTGTGATTCCCTTAGTGGTGTCATGTGAACGTTGACTACATGGCACTCCACCATATTTGGGCCTAAGGGAATGCATTGTGGAGTGGCAATTAGATGATGGGTTGCGAGAGTGATAGAAGCTTAAACCCCAGTTTATGCGCTATTCTGTACGGGACCGATTGGATCCAAAAGTTTAATGCTATGGTTAGAATTTATTCTTAATACTTTTCACGTAGTTGCGGATGCTTGTGGGTGGGTTAATCATAAGTAGGAGGTTTGTTCAAGTAAGAACGCTTTTCTTATCATAAGAGACCATTTTGGCCTGTCCTTTGCCTCAAAAGGATTGAGCTACCTTGCGGCACTTTTATTACTACTATCGTTACTTGCTCGTTACAAATTATCTTGCTATCAAACTTCTCTGTTACTTACAATTTCAGCACTTGCACACATTAGCTTGCTGAAAACCACTTGTCATTTCCTTCTGTTCCTTGTTGAGTTCGACAGTCTTACTTATCGAAAAGAGCTACAATTGATCCCCTATACTTGTGGGTCATCAAGGCTATTTTCTGGCGCCGTTGCCAGGGAGTGAAGTGCCTTTGGTAAGTGGAATTTGGTAAGGAAACATTTATATAGTGTGCTGAAATTTACTGTCACTTGTTACTATGGAAAACAATCCTTTGAGGGGTTTGTTTGGGGTATCTTCACCAAGTCCGGAACCACAATGAGCTACCCCTCAACCTACTGCACCTACTGAAAATATTGAATATGAAATTCCTTCGGGTATGATAGAACAACTTCTAGCTAATCCTTATGCAGGAGATGGAACCGAACATCCTGATATGCACTTGATATGTGTAGAACAAATTTGTGGATTGTTCAAGCTTGCAGGTTTACCCAGGGGTGAAGTTATGAAAAAGGTTTTCCCTTTATATTTGAAGGCAAAAGCATTGGCATGGTATAGGTTATGCGATGATATTGGATCATGGAATTGGAATCATTTGAAATTGGAGTTCCACCAAAAAAAATTATCCTATGCATCTAGTTCATCGTGATCGAAATTATATATATAATTTTTGGCCTCGTGAAGGAGAAAGTATTGCTCCAGCTTGGGGGAGGCTTAAGTCAATGTTATATTCATTCCCCAATCATGAGCTCTCAAGAGAAATTATTATACATAATTTTTATGCTCGGCTTTCTCGTAATGATCAAAAACCATGCTTGATACTTCTTGTGCTTGTTCTTTTATGAAGAAGACTATTGAATTATGGTGGGATCTTTTGGAAAGAATTAAACGCAACTCTGAAGATTGGGAACTCGACAAAGGTAAAGAGTCGGGTATTAAACTTAAGACTGATTGTGTTAAATCTTTTATGGATATCGATGCTTTTCAAAAGTTTAGCACTAAATATGGACTTGACTCTGAGATAGTAGCCTCCTTTTGTGAATCATTTGCTACTCATGTTGGACTCCCTAAAGAGAAGTGGTTTAGATATCACCCACCTATTAAAGAAGAAACTAAAGAACCGGTACCAGTTAAAGCAGAAACTATACTTTATAATGTTGATCTAGTTGTTCCTTCTGCTTATATTGAGAAACCACCTTTCCCTATTAGGATAAAGGAACATGCTAAAGTTTCAACTGTGGTTAACAAAAGCTATACTAGAACACCTAAACCTGATGAACAAATTAAAGTAGAACCTAGGATTGCTATGGTTAAAGATCTCTTGGAAGAAGATATGGATGAGCATGTTATTAACTTCTGTGAAGAAGTTGTAAGAATTGCCAAACCTGATAAAAAGGACAAACATAGACTTGTTGTTGGCATGTCTGTCATCTCAGTTAAAATAGGAGATCATTGTTATCATGGTTTATGTGACATAGGTGCCACTGTGAGTGCTATTCCTTACACATTATATCAAGAAATTATGAATGACATAGCACCCGGAGAAATAGAAGACATAGATGTTACTATTAAACTTGCTAATAGAGGCACTGTATCACCGATTTGGATTGTTAGAGATGTTGAAGTATTGTGTGGGAAAATAAAATACCCTACTGATTTTCTTGTTCTTGGTTCCCCACAAGATGACTTTTGTCCCATTATCTTTGGTAGACCTTTCTTGAACACCATTAATGCTAAGATAGATTGTGAGAAACAAACTGTCGGTGTTAGTTTTGGTGATGAGTCTCATGGTTTTAATTTTTCCAAGTTTAGTAGAAAGCTTCATGAAAAAGAATTGCCTAGTAAGGATGAATTGATTGGTCTTGCCTCAATTGTTGTTCCACCTACTGATCCTTTAGAACAATATTTGCTAGACCATGAAAATGATTTACATATGCATGAAAGAAATGAAATAGATAAAATTTTCTTTGAACAACGTCCTCTACTTAAACACAACTTGCCTATTGAAACTCTAGGAGGTCCTTCTCCACCTAAAGGTGATCCTGTGTTTGAATTAAAACAATTGTCAGACACTTTGAAATATGCTTATCTTGATGAAAAGAAAATATATCATGTTATTATTAGTGCTAACCTTTCAGAACAGGAAGAAGAAATATTATTGAAAGTTCCGAGGAAGCACCGAGCTGCTATTGGATATACTCTTGATGATTTAAAGGGCATTAGTCCCACTCTATGTCAGCACAAAATTAATATGGAACCTGGTGCCAAACCCGTTGTTGATCACCAACGTCGGTTAAATCCGAAGATGAAATAAGTGGTAAGAACGGAAATATTTAAACTTCTGGAAGCAGGTACAATCTATCCTATAGCTGATAGTAGATGGGTAAGTCCTGTTCATTGTGTTCCTAAGAAAGGAGGTATAACTGTTGTTCCTAATGATAAGAATGAACTTATTCCACAAAGAATTGTTACAAGCAATAGAATGGTAATCGATTTTAGAAAATTAAACCAAGCAACTAGAAAAGATCATTACCCTTTTCCTTTTATTGATCAAATGCTTGAAAGATTATCTAAGCACACGCACCTTTGCTTCCTTGATGGATATTCTGGCTTTTCACAAATACCCGTTTCTCAGCCTGATCAAGAAAAGACCACTTTTACTTATCTTTTTGGAACCTATCCTTACAGACGTATGCCTTTTGGTTTATGTAATGCACCTGCTACCTTTCAAAGATGTATGACTGCTATATTCTCTGACTTTTGTGAAAAGATTGTTGAGGTTTTCATGGATGACTTTTCTATTTATGGGAAGTATTTTGATGATTGTTTAAGCAATCTTGATCGAGTTTTGCACAGATGTGACCAAACAAATCTTGTCTTGAATTGGGAGAATTGCCACTTTATGGTTAATGAAGGCATTGTCTTGGGTCATAAAATTTCTGAAAGAGGTATTGAAGTGGACAAAGCTAAGGTTGATGCAATTGAGAAAATGCCATGTCCTAAAGATATAAAAGGTATTCGTAGTTTCCTAGGTCATGCTGGTTTCTATAGGAGATTTATCAAAGACTTATCTAAAATTTCTAGGCCTCTCACTAGTCTCTTGCAAAAGGATATTCCCTTTGTTTTTGATGATGAATGTTTAGAAGCCTTTGAAACACTCAAGAAAGCCTTAATTTCTGCACCTTTTGTTCAACCACCTGATTGGAACTTGCCTTTTGAAATTATGTGTGATGCTAGAGATTTTGCTGTTGGTTCTGTTCTAGGACAAAGAGTTGATAAGAAACTTAATGTTATTCATTATGCTTGTAAAACTCTAGACAGTGCTCAAAGGAACTATGCTACTACTGAAAAAGAATTCTTAGCAGTGGTGTCTGCTTGTGATAAGTTTAGACCTTATATTGTTAATTCCAAAGTAACTGTTCGCACAGACCATGCTGCTATTAAATATCTTATGGAAAAGAAAGATGCTAAACCTAGACTTATTCGATGGGTTCTCTTGTTACAAGAATTTGATTTACATGTCATTGATAGAAAAGGAACTGAGAACCCAGTAGCTGAAAATTTATCTAGGCTTGAAAATGTGCTTGATGACCCACTACCTATTGATGATAGTTTTCCTGATGAGCAGTTAGCTGCAATAAATGTTGCTCATAGTACTCCTTGGTATGCTGACTATGCTAATTACATTGTTGCTAAATATTTACCACCTATCTTTACTTACCAACAAAATAAAAAAATACTTCTATGATTTAAGACATTACTTTTGGGATGACCCACATCTTTATAAAGAAGGAGTAGATGGTATTATTAGACGTTGTGTACCTGAGCATGAACAGGGACAAATCCTATGGAAATGTCACTCCGAAGCTTATGGAGGGCATCATGCTGGAGATAGAACTGCTCATAAGGTATTATAGTCTGGATTTTATTGGCCTACTCTCTTCAAGGATGCCCGTAAGTTCGTCTTATCTTGTGATGAATGTCAAAGAATAAGTAATATCGGTAAGCATCAAGAAATGCCTATGAATTAGTCACTTGCTGTTGAACCATTTGATGTTTGGGGATTTGATTACATGGGACCTTTTCCTTCCTCTAATGGGTATACACATATTTTGGTTGCTGTTGATTATGTTACTAAATGGTAGAAGCTATTCCAACTAGTAGTCTTGATCAAAACACCTCTATCAAAATGCTTAAGGAAGTTATTTTCCCAAGGTTTGGAGTCCCTAGATATCTAATGACTGATGGTGGCTCACACTTTATTCATGGTGCTTTCCGTAAAATGCTTGCCAAGTATGATGTTAACCATAGAATTGCATCACCCTATCTTCCTCAGTCTAGTGGTCAAGTTGAACTTAGCAATAGAGAAATAAAATTAATTTTGCAAAAGACTGTTAATAGGTCCAGGAAGAATTGGTCTAAGAAATTATATGATGCACTTTGGGCTTATAGAACAACATATAAATATCCTATGGGTATGTCTCCTTATAAAATGGTTTATGGAAAAGCTTGTCATTTGCCTCTTGAGTTAGAACATAAAGCATATTGGGCCGTCAAAGAGCTCAACTATGATTTCAAACTTGCTGGTGAAAAGAGGTTATTTGATATTAGCACTCTAGATGAGTGGAGAACCCAAGCTTATGAAAATGCAAAAATATTCAAAGAAAAAGTAAAAAGATGGCATGACAAAAGAATCAAAAAGTGTGAGTTTAAAGTCGAAGAATATGTTCTTTTGTACAACTCTCGTTTCAGATTCTTTGCAGGAAAACTCCTCTCAAATGGGAAGGCCCCTATGTTATCGAGGAGGTTTACCGGTCTGGAGCCATCAAAATAAATAATTCCGAAGGTACTAACCCGAAGGTTGTCAATGGGTAACGAATAGAGCATTATATCTTAGGTACGCCTATTAATGTTGAAAGTAATGTTATCCAAACTTTGACACCGGAAGAACACATAAAAGAGTCCTTCCGGGACACTCCAAAATCGTGAAAATAAGGAGGTACGTGATAGATTCAACTAGACCAACGTCATGTCTTCCTCACCCTTGAACAATGGAGAAGGAGACATGAGGTCGGTCCAGGAAGATCTAATGAGGGATGAAGCTGAAGAGGTTGCTATGGAGGAAGAAGAGGAATGTCCCTTTGGGATTCACCCTCCGGCCTCCGAGAGGGGTACACTAGCTCGCATCTCTACTCACCCTGATTCTCACCAAGCCATGGGATCATCGAACAATCAAGCGAGCCTGGAAGTGCAAAAAGAGCTCCCACTGAGGAGGCCCTTACATAGGTTACATCATAACAATTTTCATAACTTGATTCACAATTATGATCCCTTACATAGGCACATACCGTCCAACTGGGACATATTCCGTCCAAGAGAAAACAATGTAGGAACAAAACCGTGGGGCCTTGAGAATAAACACATAATGGCTGAGGTGAAGAAAAATAGTGAATTAATTCCTCAAGCCCTTCAGGAGATTCAAGGTGTGAAGGATCTAGTCATGGCTATATTGGAGAATACTACTTCTTCACCACCATAATCATCTTCACCACCAAAGGAGAATTGAGTATCGGGTATGGGCACTCCCCTTGGCTTCCGCCAAGCTTGGGGGAGGTGGCCCGGTATCGTATCATCCCACTATCTTATTACTTTTACTTGCTTTATTTTGATCTTTTGCTTTAGATGAATAAAAAATAGTTCAATCCTTTCTTCTTTGAGAGTTTGCTTAGTGATCTAAACTTGTAATCATGTGCAAGTTATGTAATAAAAGTTTAGTTTGAGTTTTTGCTTTCTTTACTTTCATATTGCAAATAAAATAAAAGAAAGAAAGAAAGAAGAAGAGAAAGGAAATAAATAAAGAAAAGATTATATACTAATCCTATGGTGGGTGATGGCATCACATAAGGAAAAGTATAAGTAGAAAATTTTATTAGAGATTGACAAACATATCATTAGTAAATGATGCAACTCATGGAAGAATTAATAAGGGAAGAGAAGATTCACATATAAATATACTATCCTAGAAATCCTTTGTGATTGTGAGCCCTCATCAAAATATTATATGCCAAAATTGTTTACATTGGACAAGGAAGACAACTTAATGATTTATGTTTTTTATATTCATATAGAAGTCATATTGTCATAGATCCTTCAACATGTGGTGCTTTCCCCTATCTTTGCTAGCCAAAAATTCCGCACTAAGTAGAGATACTACTTGTGCATCCAAAAACCCTTAAACCCAAATCTTATTTTCAAGTGTCCACCATACCTACCTAGGGATTGAGCAAGATCCCTGAAGCAATTTGTGATTGGTGCAAAAAGGCAATAAATATTGCTTCAAAAAATGTGAGATCATTTAGTGTAAGAGAAAATTGAGCGTTGCACAAACTTATGATGGTGAAGAATAAAAGCGATAGACTGCATAATAAAGGTTGCTATCACAAGGGGCAATGTAACGTGACGTTCTTTTGCACTAAGGGGTTGAGAATACAAACAAATAAGCGCATGTCAACCTCTGCTTCCCTCTACGAAGGGCCTATCTTTTACTTTTATGTATTTACTTTTATGCAAAGAGTCAAAGTTTTCCTTCTATTCCTTTTTATTTTTCTCCTTTGGCAAGCATCATGTGGTGAGGAAATATCTAGGCACATATGTCCAGTTGAATATAGATAGCATGAGTTATTATTGTTGATATCACCCTTGACGTGAATATGTTGGGAGGCGAAACTATAAGCCCCTATCTTTCTATGTGTCCGGTTGAAATGTTTTGCTCATGTGTACGCGGTGAGTGTTAGCAATAGAAGACTATACGATGGTTGAGTATGTGGACTTCCCCAAAGGCTCCGATACATGACCCTTCTGAAAAGATGATGAATTTTAGTTGCAAAGTTGACTGAGAACATAGTTTGTTAGTTTCTAATAGAGTTTTCGCTTTATACTTCGATTGTGTGATGAACTGTTACTTATTCATGAGAAGTATATGATAAAAATTCTACTATAAGAGTCCTATGTTTAATTTTATTGTTGTTATTATAATCAACATGATGCTTCTATGTTCGTATTTTGTTTCTATCGACACCTCTCTCTCAAAGCATGTGGACATGTTTTTTGATTTCAGTTTTTCGCTTGAGGACAAGCGAGGTCTATGCTTGGGGGAGTTGATACATCCATTTTGCATCATGTTTTCTTACTATTATTTATGATGTTTTTATCCATAATAAGCTTTTTGGAGTAATTATAATGCCTTTTCTCTTATAATATGCAAGGTATACACCAAGAGGGAGAATTCTGGTAGCTGGAAATCTGGACCTGAAACAGCTACCTCAGGCTACCTATTCTGCACAACTCCAAATGAGATGAAACTTCATGAGGATTTTTTATGGAATATATGAGGAATATTGGAGCCAATAATTACCAGAGGGGGCCACCAGGTGGGCACAACCCACCTGGGCACACCAGGGATCCCAGGAGCGCCCTAGTGGGTTATGCTCTCCTCAGCCCACCTCCGGTGCCCATCTTCTGATCTATAAGTCATTTTGACCTAGAAAAAGTAAGGAGAGGACTTTCGGGACAAAGCACTGCCGCCTCGAGGCGGAACTTGGGCAGGAGCACTTTTGCCCTCCGGTGGAGCGATTCCGCCGGGGGAACTTCCCTCCCAGAGGGGGAAATCATCGTAATCATCATCACCAACAACTCTCCCATCTTGGGGAGGGAAATCTCCACTAACATCTTCAACAGCACCATCCTCTCTCAAACCCTAGTTCATCTCTTGTGTTCAATCTTGTTACCGGAACTATAGATTGGTACTTGTGGGTGACTAGTAGGGTTGATTACATCTTATAGTTGATTACTATATGGTTTATTTGGTGGAAGACTATATGTTCAGATCCAATATGCTATTTAAGACCCCTCTGATCTTGAGCATGTTTATCATTTGTGAGTAGTTACTTTTGTTCTTTAGGTCACGGGAAATCATGTTGCAAGTAATCATGTGAACTTGATATGTGTTTGATATTTTGATAGTACGTATGTTGTGATTCCCTTAGTGGTGTCATGTGAACGTCGACTACATGACACTTCACCATATTTGGGCCTAAGGGAATGCATTGTGGAGTAGCAATTAGATGATGGATTGCGAGAGTGACAGAAGCTTAAACCCCAGTTTATGCGCTATTCCGTAAGGGACCGATTGGATCCAAAAGTTTAATGCTATGGCTAGAATTTATTCTTAATACTTTTCTCATAGTTGCGGATGCTTGCGGGGCGGTTAATCATAAGTAGGAGGTTTTTTCAAGTAAGAACATCACCTAAGCACCGGTCCACCCACCTATCAAATTACCAATGTAGCAAACACAAACCGAACCAACATGATGAAAGTCACTAGATGAAATTCCCGTGTACCCTCAAGAACGCTTTGCTTATCATAAGAGACCATTTTGGACTATCCTTTGCCTGAAACAGATTGGGCTACGTTGCTGCACTTTTGTTACTACTATCGGTACTTGCTCGTTACAAATTATATTGCTATCAAACTACTCTATTACTTACAATTTCAGCACCTGCAGACATTACCTTGCTGAAAACCACTTGTCATTTCCTTCTACTCCTCATTGAGTTCAATACTCTTACTTATCGAAAAGAGCTACAATTGGTCCCCTATACTTGTGGGCCATCATTCTGTCAATTTCCCAATAGTAATTCGTTTACCCACCGTTTGCTATTTTTTTTCGAGCGAAGCCACTAGTGAAAACTACGCCCCCCGGGTCTCTTCCTTAATATATTTGCCTTTGCGATCTATTTTCCTTTGCTTTTATTTTCAGATCTATTAATCCAAAAATACAAAAATACCTTGCTCCAATTTATTTTATCTCGCATTCCCGTGCGATCTATCTATCAATTAATTACAACTCTCTCACGTCCGTTTGCCAATTTCTGGCGCTGTTACCTGAAAGGGATTGACAACCCCTTTAACACGTCAGGTTGCGAATATTTGTTATTTGTGTGCAGGTGCTATTTATGTAGTGTTGCTTGGTTATCCTACTGGTTCCATAACCTTGGTCTCATCACTGAGGGAAATACCTACCGTCGCTGTGCTGCATCATCCCTTCCTCTTTGAGGAAATACCGACATAGTCCTAGCAGACATGAAAAGGAATTTCTAGCGCCGTTGCCAGGGAAACATCATCAACATCTATCAGGTTCCTTATCACAAATCTCATCTCCTCGCAATTTACATTATTTGCCATTTGCCTCCCGTTTTCCTCTCCCCCACATCACAAAAATTTGTCGTTTTATTCGCCCTCGTTTTTGTTCACCATTTTCTTGCCAGATCTATCCATGTTCTTGCTTTCTAGTCTTAATGTCTAGCGTGTCTACTCCTCCTTTGTCACCAGATTTTGAAGTTTTATACTTCAATCAACGACAAGGTGAAAATTTGAAAGATACTTGGTATAGGCTAATGGAATCCTATCATGTTTGCAACTTAAAGGGGGATGCAAAGATTTTGCTTCGTAAGTTTTACATAGGATTGGCCTTGCTTCATAGACAACTCTTAGATTTTGCCGCTAAAGGGAATTTTATTCAGCTTGATGCTAATGCTACCTATAAAATCTTAGAAGGAATTTTGGGAGTTCCACCTCCAAAGAAGGGGTTTTCTTTCACCCCAGAGGGAGTTCAAATGTTGGACAAACTCGGTGATTAGCACAAACATATGGTTGAATTGCAAAAATATAACGAACCCCTCTAACATCTTAATGGTAGTATCAGTCGCATGAATACCTTGATTACTCTCTGTAATAAGCGATTGGATATCTTAGATATAAAGATGATTTCTTTTCCTGAGAATTTAGGAAAGCGCAAAGAGCCTCCCGGGTTTGAGAAAGCCCTTACAAAAGTTGCCAAAACTATGGATGACAAAACTTAGATCCTTGCCTTATGCTTAGCTAGGGGCATGAAACAATAGCGCTTGTTGGGAGGCAACCCAATGAATAAAATTTATTTTTGTCTTTTACTTCCAATTCTTCAGTGTTAGCACAATTATTCTACTATTATGATTGTGTTTTTTGTCTTTTAATTAGTGTTTGTGCCAAGTAAAGCCTTTAGGATCTTCTTGGGTGATAGTTGATTTGATCTTGCTAAAAAACAGAAACATTCGCGCCCATGAAAATAATTTTAGTTTTTCACAGAAGTGTGATAAAATACTAATTTGATTAATATACAAATTTCTCAGGTCATCCTAATTTTTCAGAATTTTTGGAGTTATAGAAGTATTCGAAATATCCAGATTGCTACAAACTGTTCTGTTTTTGACAGATTTTGTTTTCTTTGCATTGTGTGCTTGTTTTGATGATTCTATGGTTTTCTTTGAAGAGTTTTTTCCATAGAAAAGTTGGAATACAGTAGATATAATGCAAGAATAAAATATGAATTGGTTGCAACAACACTTATAGTAGTTATTTGTTTTCTTATACTAACGATCTCACGAAGGTTTTGTTGAGTTTTGTGTGATTGAAGTTTCCAAGTTTTGGGTGATGTTACGATGGATGAAGGAATAAGGAGTAAGAAGAGCCTAAGCTTGGGGATTCCCATGGCATCCCAAGCTATTATCCAAAGAGAAGCAACCAACTAAGCTTGGGGACGCCCCGAGTGGCATCCCCTCTTTCTTCTAACGACCATCGGTATTTTACTCGAAGCTATATTTTTATTTGTCACATTCTATGAGTTTTGCTTGGAGCGTCTTGTATGATATGAGTCTTTGCTTGTTTTGTTTTGTGTTTTATGTCTTGAATCCTTTCTGGACACACTTATTTGAGAGAGTCAAAGTTATGCCATGACTTGTTAGAATTTCTCTCTTTGCTTCACTTAAATGTTTATGAGCTATGGAATTGCTCTAGTGCTTCACTTATATCTTTTTGAGAACGGCGTGCTTTGTTAATTTTTAAGAAATTCTCTCTAGCTTCACTTAAATTAATTTGAGAGAGAAAGAAATATTGTGCTCATGATCTTCATTTATATTTGTTTGAGCTTATCAAAAGCAAAACATGAAAATTAGTTCCAAAGTGATAGATATCCAAGAAGGATATAATAAAAACTTTGATGAAGATCATTGGAAAAAATAAACTTGATTCCTTGTAATAGTTTTGAGATATGATGATGTGATATGTGAGTCGTGTTGATGATTAATTATGCTTTCGTAAGAATATTGGTGTTAAGGTTTGTGATTCCCTATGCAAGCACGAAAGTCAATAGTCATGCAATGAAATTACATCCTACTTGTGGTGCATTATTCGGTGTAAATTATGCTTAATTCTCGCTTATGAGATTATTCGTTTCTTGGTTGGTCACTTCTCAATCTTTTGCTAGCCTTCATTTTGCACTAATTATGATCACTACTTGTGCATCCAAAATCCTTTAAACCAGTTTTGCCATATGAGTCCACCATACCTACCTATATGCGGTATTCTTTTGCCGTTTAAGCAAATTTGTGTGTGCCATCTCTAATTTTCAAAATAAATTTCTCTTTTGTGTGCTCATACCGCTCATTAATTGGTAGGGGGTGGCTAAGATATTTTGATGCTAGATATGCTATTCTCATGATGAGTGTTTATTCACTTGTCATTGCACGAGAGTAGGGCAAAGGTATTAGGGATGAACAGTCCCGAAATGAAAAATGAATTTACTTTATGTTATCAAATAATAAATTCCTTGGAAAGTGTTGGTATGGAAGGCACCCGTGGATACGGCTAGCCATGGAAAGTGAAAGTATGGTGGAAAAAGAAATAAACTTTAATTCTGTTTGGGAACCACCTATGATATATCTAGCATGGAAAGTATTAGGAACTTCTCGATCGTTCTCGTTGGCAGGAAAAGCATGCCTCCCAAAATATTTTTATCTCTATGTTTTTCGCTTTGAGCTCTGGCACCTCTACAAATCCCTACTTCCCTCCACGAAGGGCCATTCTTTTACTTTATGCAATTTTTTATTTTTTATTTGAGTCTCCATCTTCTCTTACAAAGCACCAACTATGGGGCACTATGATCGTACTTGAGCATTGGGTGTAGCTAATATGACAGTGTGTTTCATGAATGGATCAATGATTGAGCATGATGGGATAGGGATAACTTATTTTCGCATTGATATTTTGAAAGACATGGTTACTTGTTGATATGCTTGAGTATTTAAGTCTCATGTCAAAACTAGACTATTGATTTGAACCATATAAAAATCCAAATGTCCATGATATAAAGAAAAGAATATGAGATGGAACATGTTAGGCAGCATTCCACATCAAAAATTATGTTTTTATCATTTACCTACTTGAGGACGAGCAGGAATTAAGCTTGGGGATGCTGATACGTCTCCAACGTATCTATAATTTTTGATTGTTCCATGCTGTTATATTATCATTCTTGGATGTTATATAATCATTTTATATCATTTTTTGGTAGTAACCTATTGACATAGTGCCAAGTTCTAGTTGCTGTTTTCTGCATGTTTTTTACATCGCAGGAAATCAATACCAAACGGAGTCCAAACACAGCGAAACTTGTTGTGGATTTTTTGGACCAGAAGACATCGAATGGGCCAGAGAAGCTCCTGGGGGTGCTACGAGGGGAGCACAACCCACCAGGGCGCGCCTGGAGGACCAGGCGCGCCTTGGTGGGTTGTGCCCACCTCGGGTGCCCCCTGGACCGCCTCTTTACTCTATAAATACCCCAATATTCTAGAAACCCTAGGGGAGTCGACAAAAATCAATTACAGCCGCCGCAAGTTCCAGAAACACCAGATCCAATCTAGACACTATCACAGAGGGGTTCATCGTGTCCATTGGTGCCTCTCCGATGATGCGTGAGTAGTTGTTTGTAGACCTACAGGTCCGTAGTTAGTAGCTAGATGGCTTCCTCTCTCTCTCTCTCTCTCTCGTTTGATTCTCAATACAATGGTCTCTTGAAGATCCATATCATGTAATTCTTTTGTGGTGTGTTTGTTGGGATCCGATGAACTTTGAGTTTCTGATCAGATCTATCTCTTTTTATCAATGAAAGTTATTTGAGTCTTCTTTGATCTCTTATATGCATGATTGCTTATAGCCTCGTATTTTTTCTCCGATATTTGGGTTTTGTTTGGCCAACTTGATCTATTTATCTTGCAATGGGAAGAGGTGCTTTGTGATGGGTTTGATCTTACGGTGCTTGATCCCAGTGACTAAGTGGGAACCCACATGTATGTATCGCTGCTATTAAGGATAACAAGATGGGGTCTATTTCTACATAAATAGATCTTGTCTACATCATGTAATCGTTCTTATTGCATTACTCCGTTTCTCCATGAACTTAATACACTAGATGCATGTTGGATAGGAGTCGATGTGTAGAGTAATAGTAGTAGATGCAGGCAGGAGTCGGTCTACTAATCTTGGACGTGATGCCTATATAATGATCATTGCCTGGATATCTTCATGATTATTTGAAGTTCTATCAATTTCCCAATAGTAATTCGTTTACCCACCGTTTGTTATTTTTCTTGAGAGAAGCCACTAGTGAAAACTACGGCCCCCGGGTCTCTTCCTTAATATATTTGCCTTTGCGATCTATTTTCCTTTGCTTTTATTTTCAGATCTATTAAACCAAAAATACAAAAATACCTTGCTGCAATTTATTTTATCTTGTGTTCCCGCGCGATCTATCTATCAATTTATTACAACTCTCTCATGTCCGTTTTCCAATTTCTGGCGCCGTTATCCAAAAGGGATTGGCAACCCCTTTAACACGTCGGGTTGGGAGTATTTCTTATTTGTGTACAGGTGTTGTTTACATAGTGTTGCTTGGTTCTCCTACTGGTTCGATAACCTTGGTCTCATCACTGAGGGAAATACCTACCATCGTTGTGCTGCATCATCCCTTCCTCTTTGGGGAAATACCGACGTAGTCCTAGCAGACATCATGGTACTCCCCACAGAACTCGTATATGGGTCACCTCGAGTGCTTGTCTATGACGAGGTAGAGCAAGAGCAATTCTGGCATGACGATGCCGTGCTCCTTTAGGAAGATCTTCTTCGGGAAGCTGTGTGAGCTGCACGCTACCTGCAAGTCTTGTGCCGCTATCATAGCCACAAGGTTCATGCTCGAGGACTTGAGGAAGGCGACCTTGTCCTTCCGCATGTTCAGTCTGCCAAGGGATCAAACTAGCTGACGCCAAAGTGGGAAGGCCCTTATCGGGTAGCATGAGTCACCAGACCTAGCGCAGTCTGTCTGGAGATATAAGATGGCATTCAAGTGCAAAAGTCGTGGAACATCGAGCATCTTCACAAGTTTTATCCATGAGGCATTGTTGTTGGGCCTTTCCCCGATAATCCCCTTTTGTACAAGCTTTGTCTCAAAGACTTGTAGCCCTTGTACAAAGCCAGGCGCAGAGCGTGTGCATATGTGAATAAACCTAAGTGTTTCACAACCTCTTTATGCATATTTACTCAGGTATCAATACGCATATCTTTGTGATAACACTTTGTTTGAATGAAATGGCTAACATGCCACCAAGGCCTCCGCAACATTCCTTTCTCTTCTTTCTTTTTCTCAAAGACAGAAGGATTCCTCGTGGACATGTTTCCCCATGGGGATGATGGAGTACCATTTCTTATGGGATTGACCCACATTTCATATGATAAGAAGTACATCAAAGAAAGCTAAGTTGGGATTTTTTTTCAACTAGAAATTTGTTTGTTACGTATTGGAATTTTCCCTTGATTCGGAGTTATGCATGTATGAAAAACTTGCACGCGAGGGAATCTTGTCTTGTTTCATTAGCGCTCTTATTCTCACCTCGAGTCCGGTCGGCAAGATCCTTTGTAGCTGCGTTAAGACCAGCAAGTCACCTTGCCAGATACCTTACTTCTAGCAGGCTGCTAAGGACCAATCCTTCAAAGCGCTCGCGACAAGTATGTGTTCCGGCAAGTTTCTGAACTGCGTAGGGTGTCGGATTCAAATCATGCCAGGATAAACAGAGATAAGGGAAATAGTACATATTTATTGAGCACAACAAATGTTACATATTTGTTGAAAAAGAAAAGTGATCGTTAATGTTTTCTCTAGCCCTTTCTTTCCAGGGTTTACATCAAGTGCACCCCAGGGAAAAAGGGGCACTTAGACAAAGCGCTCCCGGTAGGCCATTCTGCCGGTGTCCATCTGCAGATGATGGTGCTGCCGGTGCTTAGTTGGAGATGATGGTGTTGCCGGTGTTCAGCTGGAGCCTGGGTCACCATCTTCGGACTTGACGCCCGGGGACTCTCCGTCATCGTTCACCAGTGTCTTTCCTTCAACTTGATCCAAGAAGAAACACCAACATCAAGCTCAAAGTAAAAGGCTCATGTCAAAGGTATTAGTTCCTTTGGCATTAGTGTTGTGGATTGATGACCAACAAAGAAACATATTCTCTCAAGTATGGATTCTGGAAGCTATCTAGTCACTGGTGCGCGTCGGTCCTAAACAAACAGTTTTTAACCCCTTTCTGCGATGGCATTCGGAACTGTCGCCAAGTGAGTGTGGGCGATAGGGGGGTCCTTCCCACACGACCCAGAAACTGTTGGGGATATCCCTCCTGGCACACACGCTCGGCAAAATGAGGACGTGTGCAACCGGCGAGCACTCAAATACAGAAATACATACAGTAGTGCTCAAAAAATACAATTATACAGGTGAAATCATTTCCGGTCGTAAGTACATCCCACACAGTCAGTCACCACGAAATGTTTCCGTTCGTATATACATCCCACACAGTCACTACAAGGAAAACATTTGCGCAAGGTGGTGTAACGCAAACAGTTTTGAAGAGAATGTCATGTGTGATTGTTCATTTATCCAACATGGTTTATTCCTAGAAACTGTTTGCGTTGCCTGAGGTCATCGCCCACGGTGGTTTCTCATTAAGCGTTTGCAATAGGAAAACCCAATTAGCAAGCTAATTGGCCAATTAGTGGGCTAATTGCCCTATTATTAATAATCCATTTACTAATCTAATTGACATTCATATTAAGCACATAATATATTCCATTTCCATATTAAGGAAGTAGGATTTCATTATTGAAATACATCAGAGTACAACATGATATAGCTTTAGCACTCAGCTACCCCATTACACGACTGCACCAGGAGCATGTTTCACATGCAACATCTAGAACTTTTTGAAATTAGCATCATAGATGGTACATAGAGAGATGCATCTCATTTGGAAAAATGCTAAAGCGGAAGGCGAATATTGAGCCTTCATTCATGTTGAAGGTCTTTGCAACTTTAGGCCATTGCCTGTGGATGATTGACCGTCCATCCTTCGACCTCTTTAGGAACACTTCAATATTGAACCATGGGTGTTGTGTGAAAACTTTCCTCGCCTCCTGACAACAGAGGTGGTTTGAGATGTAATCATCAGTGAAGCCTGAAAACAAGGATGTGCATAAATATCTTCTCTAGATTGGAAATGTGGCAAAGGAATACAAAAAGGCAATGTATAATAGTTAGTACCATCTTGTAAACCTCAGTGCTTCCCATTGTTTCCCTGCAACACATATAAGGTAGTTAGTCATTAAGCTAAGTAAGGGTTCGCATGCTATCAGTAAAATATGTTGATGATAAATAAGCACATTGCAGATTCATCAGATTAATTCAAGCCACGTGGAAAACACATTTATCCAAACCAAGCATGATTAAGAACTAGGAAATATAGCACTTGTATATGTTTCTCATGTATTAAGTGCAGCCAAATTCGATTTATTCCTCACATGGTATACAATAACGGAATGCAGCCACAACAATTGAACATCGCATTGCAGAATTGAACCAAGCAGTTAACTAAACACCACAACAAATGAACCAAACATTAACTAAGCACCACATTGCACAATATAACATACTCCTACTAGAAGATCAGATAGTTAACCAAACCAAGCATGCTTAACAACTTGGAAATATAGCAATTGTATTTGTTTCTCATGTATTTAGTACAGCCAAGTTCGATTTATTCCTCACATGGTATACAATAACAGAATGAGGCCACAACAATTGAACATCGCATTGCAGAATTGAAGCAAGCGGTTAACTAAACACCACAACAAGTGAACCAAGCCACGACAAAATGAACCAAGCAGTTAAGTAAACACCAATTGAACAATATAACATAGTCCTAACAGGAGATCATACAGTTAACCAAACCAAGCATGCTTAACAACTTGGAAATATTGCACCCTAAAGAATTGAACATCACATTTGCAGAATTGAACCAAGCAGTTAAATGAACACCACATTGCACGACATATAGAACATATACACTATAGCATAAGATTGCATGGTGAAAGTAGATAGCACAATTCACTAGAATTTGTTAAGGAAAGGCAGTAGCTAGCAAACTGAACATGGGTCCTTATAGTGAGCTAATAAGACAAGCTACTCCCTCCTTTCTGGTTTATATGGCTCAATTCAAAAATCTCACCAACCAAGGTAGATGATGAGTGGTGGAATATTTTTTGTAGTTTGCAAAAGCACCCAATTAATGCTCTTGTTTTCCTCAAAAAATTATGTTTACGAATGCCTTAATTGCAATGCATGCATGCATAAAGTGCATCCATTGGTCAGTTTTCTCTTAATACTTGCATGCAATGATTTAATGCACCTTGAAGTATGAACATGTGATGGGGAACAACTAAATTGAGCCTTATAAAATGAAAAAACTAAACTTTTGAGATAAGCCCTATAAACCGGAAAGGAGGGAGTACTCCTCATTATCGAAGATATCAATGACGATTGGCTCCTTGGACATGGAAGAGAGCGAGGCCTCCGCATCGTGGGTGCCATCATTGTAGTGGTGAGTTGCTTGAGATGCTCCGGGCACCAACCTTCTGGCTCTCAAGATGAGGTAAGCACGTGCACGCTGAGAAAACACCTCGTAGTCTTTGTCGAAGGCACCGACGGTGGCCTCGAGAAAACGCCACGAACTGTCGTTTAAAGCAGCCAACCGCGTCGCCGCGCGAGGCGTCAACGGTGGCCTCGACGGCGAGGTGCTCCTCCAAGATATGGGGGTCGGCACAAATGGTAGCCATCGCAACCTCATCTGCGCGTGCGGCCGCGATTTGCTTCTCCGCTGCCAAATGCTCCTTGATGTCCTGCTATACTGCATGCACCATGGCTTAGGCCGGCACTTATTTGGTGGAGGGGTCGGTGATTTGGGTGGAAGGTGTCACGCTCGCGCCGGCGGTCGAGGCATGTGGGATGTGGAAGGAGGAGGAGGATGGGGTCGGGTGTGGATTACCTGCCTGGATAGGCGAGGCCGAGCAGCATGAAGGAGGGTCGCCGGCGAGGAGGCGGCGGCGCTGCAAGCAAGGAGTGAAGGTTTCAACTTGGAAAGGAAGGCGGAAATAGGGGAAATGTGGCTTTTGGTAAGGGGGAGGGGGCGGGGAGGTAGATATTTCCGCGGAAGCCGAAAATTTGGAATCGCTTCAGACAAAAAACTGGCGCGCAAAGTGTCATCAGACACGGTCCCTTATTCAGACATGGTCCGAAGATATTTTGTGCTGCATCTCACACGGTTGGTTATAATAAATTGTGTGGGATCTACTTGATTTTTGGTCTTGATTTGAATTACATAATGGGGTCATAGTGGCCATGAACGGTGTTTGAATTGCTAGACCTTCTATCTGTAGTGATCATAAAAGAATTGGAATTATTCAGGTTTCGTCTGGACATTTTTATGCATTAAGTGAGTTTTCAATGCATTTATGTGCACAATTCAAATTTGAACTACATGCACATGCTCCAGTGCATATAAATTCGTTGAAAAATCAAATCTTTGTCCTTGGGTGCATGCTTAGGTCCCATGCAAGAAATGGGAATGAATTTCAAACACAATGGCGCCGTTGATTGCCAACAAAACATTGAGATGCTTGGTTTTTAAATTCTACTAAATCCAAAACTCGTTGAAATTCATGATACTTGGCATGCTATCATGGAGCGGCATGAATATGCCGTGGTACAAATTTTGTCCCATTTGGGGCAGGTTTGGGTATATGCTTCTCACAAACCGGAGCTTCTCACAACAAGCATGATGGCTTTCGGTAGGGAACGTATCCATTGCCTCTTATTGCTTTCAAGTTTTTTTCTTGTGTCAACATAGAACAACAGGAGTGTTGTGTGAATTTTTGTGATTTTTCCGGGTTCGTTTGGACATTTTTATGAATTAACTGAGTTTTCAACGTGTTTATGTGCATAATTCAAATTTCAACTACACATGCATGCTCCAGTGCATATAAAATGGTTGAAAAATCAAATATGTGTCCTTGGGTGCACTCTTAGGTCCCATGCAAGAAATGGGAATGAATTTTAAACACCAGGGCACCGTTGATTGCCGGCAAAACATTGAGGTGCGTGGTTTTAAATTCTAGTAAATCCAAAACTCGTCTGAAATTCATGAAACTTGGCATGCTATCATGGAGCAGCATCAAAATGCCTTGGTACAAATTTTGTCCCATTTGGGGCAGGTTTGGGTATATGCTTCTCACAAACCAGAGCTTCTCACAACAAGCGTGATGGTTTTCGGTAGAGAACGTCCCACCTTTGGGGACGAAACGATATCCATTGCCTCTTATTGCTTTCAAGTTTTTTTCTTGTGTAAACGTAGAACAACAGGAGTGTTGTCTAAATTTTTGTGATTTTTTGTGGTTCGTTTGGACATTTTTACGCATTAACTGAGTTTTCAATGCATTTATGTGCATGATTCGAATTTGAACTACATGCGCATGCTCCAGTGCATATAAATTGGTGGAAAAATAAAATCGGTGTACTTGGGTGCATGCTTAGGTCCCATGAAATAAATGTGAATGAATTTCAAACACCAGGGCACCGTTGATTGCCGGCAAAACATTGAGATGCCTGGTTTTTAAATTCTAGTAAATCCAAAACTCGTCTGAAATTCATGAAACTTCGCATGCTATCATACAAGGGCATCAAGATGCCATGGTACAAATTTTGTCCCATTTGGGGCAGGTTTGGGTATATGCTTCTCACAAACCAGATCTTCTCACAACAAGCATGATGGTTTTCTGTAGGGAACGTCCCACCTTTGGGGACGAAACGATATCCATTGCCTCTTATTGCTTTCAAGTTTTTTTCTCGTGTCAACATAGAACAACAGGAGTGTTGTCTGAATTTTTGTGATTTTTCAGGGTTCGTTTGGACATTTTTATGCATTAACTGAGTTTTCAATGCATTTATGTGCATAATTCGAATTTGAACTACATGCGCATGCTCCAGTGCATATAAATTGGTTGAAAAATCAAATCTGTGTCCTTGGGTGCATGCTTAGGTCCCATGCAAGAAATGGGAATGAATTTCAAACACCAGGGCACCGTTGATTGCCGGCAAAACATTGAGATGCCTGGTTTTTAAATTCTAGTAAATCCAAAACTCGTCTGAAATTCATGATACTTGGCGTGCTGTCATGGAAGGGCACCCGACATGCTGTGGTATGTTTCGTGTCCATTTTGAGAGAAGGCGCACTCGAATAATGACAGCCAACAAAGGCATTTTGAAAAAAATAGCTGCCACTTTAATATCTCAAACGTTTGTATAATTTAAACTGTGTGCGTTCGGTTAACCATTCACGTGGCGTCACGTGTCTTGGTTTTAATGGCTATAGGAGGTGTCGTGTGGACAGCTGCTTGACTGAACAGGATCACCGGGAAAGCGTACAAGCTGTTCAACGCAGGATCTGTGCATCTCTTCAACGCAAACGGTTTAGATTACGGTATGCAAATTAAATATAGACTTCAGTGCTAAGCCAAGAGACACTGTGATTTGTCAAAATATGCAGCTAAAAATCAATATCAGTATCTATTTTTTGCAACAAAAATTTAGTAATTAAGCATTGATTTCATTCATTCTAGATTAAACAGTCTCTCTCACCGGGAAGCGAGACATCCTTGGACCACCGCCCGCCTCGCTCCCACTGGTCTGTATTAATGGCGCCGCCGAGCAGCCACACCCCCCCATCCTCGCCACACAAACAATTCCTCTCTCTCCGCCCGCATCCTCGACGCCGCTCTGAGTCCTCAAAGCAGTCAGTGTACGAGGATGCCGGTGAAGCGCCCCATCTGAGGGAGTGGCGACGTCGAGGCTGCTGAAGCACCGGAGCACGACGTGAATATGGAGACAGAGGTTCCCATCCCCGCCGACGAGGTGGAGAACGAGGCTGCCAATAAGTGGAGGCGGGTCGAGAAAGAACCGCAAGCGACTCCAGCAGGCCTAGACTTCATCAACAACCTCCCTGATGATATGTTGATAGTCATCATATCCCTCCTCCCAATCAGAAATCGGGCGAGGACAGCCGCCGTTTCCCGGCGGTGGCGCACCCTATGGCTCTGCACCCCTTTCGACCTCCACCATGCCCACAAGCTCTGCCATGGCTATCGCCAAAGCTTGGATGCGTTCTTCCAGATCCTCGACATTCACCATGGCCCAATCAAAGGCCTTATCGCGGGCAAGTTCCGTTCCAATGGCAAGGAGCGAGCCAAGCTTGACGAGTGGTTCCGATCCCGCGCCATAGATCAGCTCGAGAAGCTAAGTTATAATGATGGGCATATGAGCTTGCTGCCAACGTCCGCGCTCCGCTTCGCGCTCATGCTGCGCCTCACCAAGTTCATGAACTACCACCCCCCCTTAATGACGCGCCCGCTCTTTTTCTACCACGACTGAAGCACCTCCAGCTCGTCGTCATCCGCATCCCAAAGGATGACATGGAGAACCTGCTCCGCAGCTGTACTGCACTCAACTTCCTTCATCTTCAGGCGATGAATTGGTCGAGTACCTTGCACATCACCTCCAAGACTCTCCGCACTATTTATGTGTGTTTCTGGTGCTGCAACGAGAGATCACAAAAGGTGGACCACAATATGGTCATCCAGGACACACCTTCACTTGAGAGATTACTTGTAGTTGATCAACAAGGTCCAACAAGAATTAATGTCATTTCTGCGCCAAAATTGAAAGTGGTGGGCTACTCGTCTATCAAATACTACAACTTTCAGGTACAACAGTCGCCTTATATACCTCTCCTTCTTGATATCAACGTTATTTCTAGTTTTGAAGATGTATGTTCGTCTGTCATCCAGCAAAGATTCACCCAAACTCTGGGCACAGTGAAGGTCTTGGCACTAGAATCTGTCGTCCCCAACCTGGACCAAGTTTTCAGTTGCCTGAGATGCTTTCCGTGCCTGAAGAAGCTGTATATCGAGGTGATGTTCCTTTCCTGTTAAATGTTAACCATAAGGGAGTTCAATTTTTTGCACCTTTTCCCAAATTTAAATGACTATGTACTACGATTTCTGAAGGAATTTTGGAGGATTTTAGGACATACACCCCACCCCATATCGGTTGCTTCATTCATATGGTTACAATCGTCCATAAGCATTTCTCCTTTGGATTCATCTGTAATAGTTTTCTTAGGGAATTTTCCATCCAATCCAACCTCTTGTGAAGAAGGCTACATGTTTCTAGATTGTCATCAAATTGATTCCCATGTTAATCATGACAGATCAAACATGGCACGTTGGTGCATTTTACAAATCCTGCAAACCAAATGGGCGTGTAGCAGTGTTCAAAATTGCATGTAGGCACTAACACATTCTCTTCTTTTGCAGTGCATATTAGGCCCAGTGGAAGATGTTGATAACGACAATCACATCGAATGCCTGGATCTGCATCTCTCAAATATTACTTTGAACTCCTACTGAGGGACCCCACCAAAGATTACACTCGCCATGTTCTTTCTTGCCAGAGCAAAGGTGCAGAGAGTACTGAGGTTGAACACACATTTAATTAGGAAAGATCAATGGTATGATTATCAGAGGCGGCTGGTACTACGGAACGGAAGTGCCTCCAAAAATGCCAAACTTCGTATTGGAAGAGCATATGGCAAAGCAATTGGAAGTTACTGTGTCAAACTCATACATGACTTGTCAGCGGTTGATCCCTTTTCAGAAATGACGCAACTTGCAATGTTTGAATTTGGGTGTTGTAATCTTTGAACTTGAACCTTGCAATATTTATGGTATTTGTTATATTGAACCATTTTTGTTCTGTAGTCTCAACGCAAACAGTTCATCCGGGTGAACCGCGTGTCGTACATCGCACACACATTGATCTGGCTGGCCATTTATTTTGTGTTGCCGAATCACAAATAGTTCATCCGAGTGAACTGTATGCTGTACATCGCACACACCTTGATCTGGCTGACCATTTCTTTTGTGTTGCCTAATCATAAACAGTTCATCTGAGTGAACTGTATGTTGTACATCGCACATGCCTTCATCAGGCTGCCCGTTTCTTTTGTTCCGCCTCATCGCAAACGGTTCATTGGACTGAACCGTGTGCCCTGGATCGCACACACAACTAAAATCTGAACCATGTTTGATGCATCCTCCATTGCAAACGTTTTGCACCTTTTTGACGGTTTTTTTACATCCCCGTTTGTGATTAATGCATCGCACATAGTTTCATGAAAGGGTCTCTGATCATAGTGACGCGTTAGCAGCATCCTGCAGTAGTGAGTGTAGCTCTTTTTATGTTCTTGAGTTATAGGGATCCCGCACTATTAAGAGGGGATCAAAGGGGTTCTTGAAGGATTTCCTCAATGGCCACAGTTGCTTCTTATATCTTTCATTTCTCATCCTCCATCCTATGTCACACATACACCCACTGATTTCTCATTGGGCGACCGGTATTTACCGAACGTCCGATCACTCCTTACCCGCCAGACGTCCAGAACCTTCTATAAATCAGGTGCATCTCAACTAAAAGAAACTATCGGATTCCCGGTATCCACCGGAAATCAGGTCGGTCCTATACATAGTCAAATTGCCAATCATCCGGTCTTCTCCCGATGTCCGGTGCTACTGTTCTCTGTCTTTGATGTTTCATTCAGCCCGTGCAAAAACTCCAGCGACCAGACGTCTGGTGCTCTTTCAGCCACTGGCTCTTCGGTCCTTACCAGATGTTTCGTCCTTACCAGACGTTCGGTACTTTCACGGGATTTTACACTCCTATGACTAACTTTGGGGCCGCACTATATATACCCCTTCACCACTTCGTGGAGGGGTTGAGCAACACAAAATATATTCACCCACATCTCAGAAAAGCTCCCTCTCCTTTCTCGTACCTCAAATCTCAGACCCTAGAGAGATTTGTGAGAGTTCTCGAGAGAGATTTTACCCAAGCATAGATCCACTCCTCCTCTCTCTTTGACCAAAGCAATTTGTGATTTGAGCAAGTCTTGAGCATTCCCCCCTTGATCTTGTTACTCTTGGAGGTTGGAGACTCCTAGACGGTACGAGTGCTTCGGTGAGGAAACAACTTGTGATTTGTCCCCCGAAAAGTTTGTGAAGGTTTGGAGGCCACCTGAAGTTCTACAACTAGTGGTTAGGAATCGCCTTTGTGGTGATATCTCAAGGAGAATAGGGTGAGCCTTCATGGCATTGGTGTGCCTTCGTGGTAACATCCACCTCTCTAATGGTGACTAGCTTCCCTCCAAGGAAGTGAACATCGGGATACATCATCGTCTCCGTGACTTCGGTTATCCCTAACCCTAACTCCTTACTTGTGGTTTACTTTGTTCACTTGACCTTGTATTCCCTATATATTGTTGTCCTCATTATATTGTGTTTGCTATTTCCTTGTAGATATTATTTAGGCCTACACTTTATATCCCGCAACTCATACTTGCTACTATGGATATATCTTGTGCTTAGTGTGAATTGCTAACTTGTGTCATACACTTACATATCTTGTGATATTGCTCAAGTAAGGTTGTGTAACTTACTTGTGATTGTTAGTATCCTTGTTGTGCTCACCTAATTTAGATTAAGTTGTTGGTGCACTTTGTTGAGCCTAGTATATTTAGGATTTGTTCTTGAAAAGTATCCTCTTAGTTTATTTCCGCATTAGGATAAAGCCAAATTCATAGAAGGTTTTAAAATGCCTATTCACCCTCCCTCTAGGGCATTGTGGTCCTTTCAATTGGTATCAGAGCAAGGTCTCTCCTTATTAGGCTTCACCTCCTAGAGAGTATCAATGTTGACTAGTGATTTAGTGCACAATGGCACCCTCAATTTTGATGGCACAAATTATCACTTGTGGAGAATTCACATGCTTTGTCGCTTCCGAGCCATGGGTCCAAATGCTTTGCGAATTGTTCTTGTAGGAATTTCTATTGCAAAGTATGGTCCTTCTCCGTCTTTTGAGGATATGTATCTTGATTGTGATACTTCTCTTGCCATTCATAAAGCTATAACTGTTGAAGTGTTTAAGGAAATCTCGACTTGTAAGTCGGCCCATGAGGCTTGGACCATACTTGAAGATATATATGGTGGGTCCAATCTTGATGAAGACAATATTATTTTCAGGGAGTTAATGGAGGAATTCTCCACATTTTTTAATCATGAAGAACTCTCTATTACTTCCACCTCCGATTACTTGCATACTTCAACATGTTCTACTTCACCAACATGTGGCATGCCACAAGATGCTAGGGATGTATCTTCTATGGACTTGAGCATATCTAGCACCACAAATAGTGTAAATTATTGTTTTAATAGTTCATTCATATCCCCTAAGAATTTCTTGACACATGTTTGTGATAATATGCTTGAGCTCCCGTGTTACCATGATAGAAATGCTTTGGTTTCCTCTAGTTGTTCTATGACTAACCATGTAGAGGAAATCAAGAAACATGAAGCACACTTGATTTATGAAGAATCCTCTTCTCCAAAAGAATCATCATCAACCCCCTTTGTTCACATGTGCCTCATGGCAAAAGGTAATGACGAGGTATCATCTTATCTTATTGATAATGATGATAGTTGTAATGAGGATGATGATGATGATGACTTGACTCAAAATCTCTATGAGATTGGGAAAACTCTTCTAGAGATAAAAATAACATTTATAAAAGGTTCCCAAAGATGTTCTTTCTTGCTTTGAAAAACGTAATAATTTAATTCTTAATGAGCAAGCAAAAGGTGAACAACTTGGACATGGACTTGCTAAGTCTCATCAAACGTTAAGAGACTTGGGGTCTTCAAAAGAAGAGATTAAAGTTACTCATTGTAAACTTAAATAGGATTTTGAGCTCCTTCTCCTTGAATGCAATAGTGTCAAGGGAGAGCTCATAAAACTCTCTAAGTCTCATGAGGAGCTTCAATCAACTCACGAGAAGTCTCTAATTGCTACTTGCTCCTCTTATATTGATGATGATGCTTTTGCTACTAACTCGATTTCATGTGAAACATCAATTTTGAAGGAGAATGTTGAGCTATGTGCTCAACTTGCAGTGCTAACAAGCAATTATGGGAAATTGGAAAGTCATAAAAAGCTCTCAGGCACTCATGAGGATCTTTTAATCTCTCATAGTAAGCTAGTTAGCTCATGAGGCAATGGTCACCGAGGTAAAATCTTGTGAGTCTCATGTGAACATTAGCACATCCACTCTAAATGCTTTATTGCCATGTGCTAATCCTTGGAATTAATCCACCTCTCATATTATTACCACTCATGATGAATTTCTCACCATGTCTTTTTGCTCTAACCATGAAGTTTCTACTTCCACTAGTCCTCTTGTTTCTAGTGTTGAAACTAACCATGTAGAGGAAATTAATGAGCTCAAGGCCCAAGTCACTAGTTTGAAGAAAGACTTGGAAAAGTGTGATATTGGACATAATTTTCACTCTAACAAGAAGAAGTCCAAGAACAAGGAGAAGGGACAAGAGCAATACAAGAATTCAGCCAACATTACTTGCTTCAAGTGCAAGAATGTTGGACACCATGTGAGATCTTGTCCACTAAAGAAGAAGGGTTCAAGTGTGAAGCAACAAGGGAAGTGGCTTCGAGTTCAATCTCAAAATGAAGAAAGGCCTCTACCCATAATTAATGAAGATAATGTTCCCCAAGTTGAGAAAGTAAAGAAGAAGAGAAGGGGGAGTACATATTGCTATATTTGTCGTAAGAAGGGACACATAGCTTCATCATGTCCCAACGGTAACATGTCTAAGCCTCCAATTGTCAATGATCATTATTCACATAGGAAGGATAATGTTGGCAATTTGTTTGCCAAGTATGTTGGTGCCCAAAGTGGTTTCGAAGTGGATAAGACCATTTGGGTTGCCAAGCCTATTGTGACTAACTTCTTAGGACCCAACTTAGTTGGGGACCATTGAGGGAGTCCTGGATTAGGGGGTCTCCGAACAGCCGGACTATATCCTTTGGCCGGACTGTTGGACTATGAAGATACAAGATTGAAGACTTCGTCCCGTGTCCGGACGGGACTCTCCTTGGCGTGGAAGGCAAGTTAGGCAATACGGATATGTAGATCTCCTCCCTTGTAACCGACCTTGTGTAACCCTAGCACCCTCCGGTGTCTATATAAACTGGAGAGTTTAGTCCGTAGGACAACATAAAATCATACCATAGGCTAGCTTCTAGGGTTTAGCCTCTAAGATCTCGTGGTAGATCAACTCTTGTAATACTCATATCATCAAGAACAATCAAGCAGGACGTAGGGTATTACCTCCATCAAGAGGGCCCGAACCTGGGTAAACATCGTGTCCCCTGCCTCCTGTTACCATCCGCCTTAGACGCACAGTTCGGGACCCCCTACCCGAGATCTGCCAGTTTTGACACTGACATTGGTGCTTTCATTGAGAGTTCCACTGTGTCGTCATCGTAAGGCTTGATGGCTCCTTCGATCATCGATAGCGATGCGGTCCAGGGTGAGGTTTTCCTCCCCGGACAGATCTTTGTATTCGGTGGCTTCGCACTGCGGGCCAATTCGCATGGCCATCTGGAGCAGATTGAGAGCTACGCCCCTGGCCATCAGGTCAGGTTCGGAAACTTAAACTACACCGCCGAAATCCGTGGAGACTTGATCTTCAACGGATTCGAGCCCATGTCAGGTGCGCCGCACAGTTACGACGAGCACGACGTAACTCTGTCGTCGGACAATATTCGGGAGATCGCATCTGCAACTACTCCGGCCGTCAATCCGGAGCAAATCACGGCATCCGAGAGCGGAGGGATAGACCTCGCCATGGAGGCCACACTCTCAGTGGCGATAGAGCCGGATACTGACTTCACCCATTACGAGAGCCGTGTCGCCGAACACCTGGATTCATCTCCGGCCATGGACTCCGAGCCGCTTACATCCATGCCAGTCGAATCCGACTAGGCACCGATCATGGAGTTCACCTCTGCGGATATCTTTCAGCACTCACCTTTCGGCTACGTGCTAAATTCATTAAGGTCTCTCTCCCTGTCAGGAGAACCTTGGACGAACTATGCTCGGCTAGAATGGGATGCGGATGACAAAGAAATTCGCTGCCCACCCACCACCCACTTGGTAGCCACTGTTGACGACTTAACCGACATGCTTAACTTCAACTCCGAAGACATCGACGGCATGAACGAAGATGCAGGAGACGAACAGGAACCAGCGCCCACAGGGCGCCGGACAACCACTTCATCACATGACATATACATGGTGGATGCACCTAAAGAGGGCAATGGCGAAGAGACAGCGGAGGATGCCCCCTCCAAGCAACCCAAGCGCCGACGTCAGCGGTGCCGCTCTAAGTCCCGCCATAGCAAAACCAGCGATAACAGCGCAAGAGGAAATAGCAGTCCAGTCGACTCTAGAAGAAATGACGACTGCGCCACCCCGCTGGCAGAGCATGATCAAGACGCAAACGGCGAACACAGTGCGGATCCGGCATCCGAACACGGCGACGCCAAGGATAAACCTCATCAAACCCCGTCTGGGGAGGAAAGCAGTCCGGACGAATATGCACACATCATCCCGGAAACGCACTCGGAGCAAGAGAACCTCCGAAGAAGGCTTATTGCCACAGCGAGGAGCCTGAAGAAGTAGAAGCAAAGGCTTAAGGCCGCACAAGATACGCGCAACAGTAGGTGGAACAAAGTGATCAACAACGAAACAAAGTATGTTGGAAGTTACCACACAAATAGCTATCCAAAGCGCAAGCTATTACTTGAATTCGACGATGAGGCCTTAGAGCCCACACAGCCGAAAAATGATACGGCCAACCGGCCGGATCCACCACCTTGTGACCGCGATAGAGCGTCTAACAAAGTCGCACATAAGTCAACACACGATCTACGTGAGAACTTGAGCTAAAAATCCGACGCGACTAAATCCATCTATGGATCTAGGAAGCGCGCTCCGGCACAAAATAAAAACTGAATACTACAACCATCCGAACACCACGGCATATCCCAATACAGGGGCGCCGCACACCCCCTATGTTTCACCGATGAGGTGCTGGATCACGAATTCCCAGAAGGATTCAAACCAGTGAACATAGAGGCGTACGACGGGACCACAGACCCTGGAGTCTGGATCGAGGACTTTATCCTCCATATTCATATGGCTCGCGGAGACGATCTCCATGCCATTAAATACTTGCCCCTCAAGCTTAAAGGGCCAGCTTGGCACTGGCTGAAAAGCCTCCCCGAAAACTCAATTGGAAGTTGGGAGGAGCTCGAGGATGCTTTTCGGGCTAATTTTCAAGGGACTTATGTCCGACCTCCGGAGGCAGACGATTTAAGTCATATAATCCAACAGTCCGGAGAGTCCGCCCGAAAGCTTTGGAACAGGTTCCTCACCAAGAAGAACCAAATCGTCGACTGTCCAGACGCCAAAGCCTTAGCAGCTTTTAAACACAGTGTCCGAGACGAATGGCTCGCCAGACACCTCGGCCAAGAAAAACTGAGAACAATGCCAGCCCTAACAAGCCTCATGACCCGCTTTTGTGCGGGTGAAGACAGCTGGTTGGCCCGTAGCAGCACCAGCGACCCAAGCACATCCGAAGTCAGGGATGGCAATGTAAAACCACGACGCAACAAAAACAAGCATCAAAATAAAGAAGGTAGCCCAGATAATAAGGCGGTAAACGCCGGATTTAGGGGCTCTCGACCTGGTCAGCGGAAAAAGCCTTTCAAAGGCAGCAGAGAAGGACCATTCGGCCTAAACAAGATTCTTGACAAGCTCTGTCAGATTCACGGCACCCCCGACAAACCTGCAAATCACACCCACAGAGAATGTTGGGTCTTCAAGCAGGCCAGTAAGCTAAACGCCGAACACAAAGGGGAAGAGACACCAAGCGAAGACGAGGACGAACCTCACCAGCAAAGCACCATATGACAAAAAAGTTCCCACCAGAGGTTAAAACGTAAACATGATCCATGTGACGAAGAGGAGAAGCAAGCATGCACTCCGAGATACACGCGCCATAGAGCCCGTCACCCCCAGGTTCAATCCCTGGTTGGCCTGCCCAATCACTTTTGATCGTAGGGATCAAGCGACAAGTATCCGGCACGAAGGACTGGCAGCCTTGGTGTTAGACCCAATAATAAACGGGTACCATTTCACACGAGTCCTCATGGACAACGGCAGTGATCTAAATCTGATATATCAGGATACAGTCCGCAAAATGGGGATAGACCCAACACAAATAAGCCATAGTAATACTACCTTCAAGGGAGTAATAACAGGCCAAGAGGCCCGCTGTACAGGCTCTCTACTGCTAGAGGTTGTATTCGGTTCTCCCGATAACTTCCGAAGCGAAAGGTTAACTTTCCACGTCGCTCCATTCTGAAGTGGTTATCAAGCACTACTCGGAATAACGGCTTTTGCTCGTTTTAATGCAATACCGCATTATGCTTTTCTCAAGATTAAGATGCCCGGTCCACATGGCATCATCACAGTTAGTGGAAATACCGAACGTTTTTTACGTGCGGAAGAGGATGCGGCGACTTTAACAGCCGCGAACTAGACGGCCTCAACAACCAGGAAAAATGACAGGTCGTCCACACCACAGACACGGTTAGACGAGTCCGGCGCTCCACCACATATACATGAGATCGGTTTAATGATCAAACCCTCATAGACAATACCAGGGGCTTCCCGCATGCAATCAGGGCTAGCCCGGGTCAACTTGACTTCTCTTGAATTTTGATAGTTCATTGATAATAACCAATTCTTCTTTTTTTCGGCGCGGCAACTTTCACCTAAGTTCTTTCCTTTTACAGATGACAATCGTGCTACACACGTCCAGGACACGGCACAACAGAGACACAGGCGCAGACATGCAGCAGGGACCCTCCCAAAGGTTTCTTTTTAGATTAAGACCCTGCGTAAACCTTTTTTACTGTCTCTTGTTGCTCACATCCTCCGGATACTCCACACAACCGAGAAGGAACTTGGCGTTATTGGCATGTGGCCACGTCAAGATATTGCATGTACCTGGACACATGGGGTTTATTATTAAGGGCATTGTTTAGCCTGGTATATGTTATAAAGACCGAACACCTTAGGGAGTGTTCGGCAACGCGAGTTTGGCCCTATATGCATCAGCTCTGAATCATGTCTTTGGTCAAATGTTGGGTTTGCCCGGCTCCCATGTTTTGGTACCTTACGTTCCGTTATATCAGCTAAGGTAGCACTGGGAGAACTACTGCGATTGTGCCATGGTTCATCCGGATGAGCACCTCAGCAGAGAAAGCCGAAAACTGACTGTCATGATATAGCGAGAGACTGGTCAACCACTCGATGACTCAACGGAATCTTCGGGATTCCTTCGCATTAACGAAGGGCCGTTTCCCGGTCATGTACGTACGCGCCCCGTATTCGGACGAGCGCAGAAGTACCAGGGGCTATATAGTAGCCCCACCATCGAACTCCTATGGCTAAGTGAAAGTGTTAAAGCAATATAGTCTGATTGCCTCGTTCGCTGCGCTACCACCTCCTTAATGGACCACGACGTTGGATCAAGTGTGGATTCGCATTTTCTGCGAACACCCCCACATTATATGCGTGGGGGCGGAAGCCGACGAGTGCAAACTTTCAGATTATATACATATATACATAAATGGCCGCACAGGAGGCAACATAGTACTTTCGGGCAAAAGTATAAATACAACCTTGATAAGTCAATAAAACATTGTTTTTACAATGGAAGTACATGTCACTTGAACATAATATTCTTCGAGCACTGAGCCTCTATCGAGCGAGCGCCTTCAAGAACTTCTTCAAAGTAGTGCTCGGCAGCCACTCAGCCTACTGCCGAACCCTGTGTCGCAATAGTGGTCGCCTCCATCTCCGCCCAGTATGTCTTGACACGGGCAAAGGCCATCCGCGCACCCTCTATGCACGCTGATCTCTTCATAGCATCGATGCACGGCCCAGCACCAAGGAATTGTTGCACTAAACTAAAATAGCTATTCGGCCTTGGCCCTCCCAGCCACAGATGATCCACAACGGACCTCATGGCAAGTCCAGACAACCTATGGAGCTCGGTTCACTCGGCCATTCGCTCATTCAACAGCAGCGGATGGACAGGAGCATGAAACTGTGACTAGAACAGCTTTTCCACTTCACGATCTTTCTGATCCTTGAAGTACTCGGCCGCATCAGCAGCACTTGGAGCCAAATCCACGTAGGCGTCCTCAGAACTCCATAGTCGGTCAAGAGGAGCATACTTCGGATCTCCGAATTTAGCCCGCAACAAGAAGGGCTTCCCAGACACGATATCTGCAGCTTGATGCAGCTCCTCCTTCGTCGCTCTAATTTTTGAGCGGGCTTCCTTGGCAGCTACCAGTGCCTTCTCCAGGCCCGTCGCCCGGCTTTCTTCTTCAAGAAGCTGGTAACGGTTAGCGGCACCTTTTAACTCTACAGCCATTTTGGCCATTCTTTCCTTGCTTTCACATTGCGCGGCCTGTTCGGCCCTCAACTCTTCGGCCGCCTTTAGAGCGACCGCATTGCTACTCCTTGCTTGTTCCTTGGCTCGGGCAAGCTCCGCCCGAAGGGTCTCCATGGTGGCAGCTCCATCTGCAGTCACAACATATTAAAGATACTAGCATCATGCTCCTCTTATTATGTGACGATCACCAGAGAAATCACTTACCCTGTTCCTCGTCATGCCGCTGGTTGACAAGCACGATATCGGCATCGGCCGCATCAAGTTGCCGCATTAGCTCGGTAAACCCATCAATTTGGCTAGCCACCGGAGCCTCAGCCGCCTGCACATAAAGGCAGTTGGGTTACTACCTGGGAATATGATCCTCGGGTTGCCTCCGTTCTCGACGACAACCAGAGTCTCAGGGGCTACTATCTGCATAGGGCACACCTAACGTGTGCGGTACTATCAAAAACATACACTATTTCACGTACCTCAAAGCCTTTCAACAGACTCATAAAGGCTTCGTGCAATCCGTTTTCAGCAAATGAAATCCTTTCAATTACCATACCCATCAGCGTACGATGCGCTTCCGAGACGGCCGCTTGCCCCAGAAGATCCTTCAGTACGTCCGACTGCACACTGTACGGTTCCGGAGTCTTGCTGCCGCTCTCCTTAGGAGCCGGATACAGGGGATTCCGGGTAGCCAAAGGGTTATCCTCTGGCCTTGGCGGATCTGGAGATACCCTCCGTGAAGACACTTCAGGGTCGCCCGCCTCATAAGGCGGGGTGTCAGGGGGAGGCGTTTCGCCTTCGTCATCTCCGGAAGAAGATCCCCCGAAGACTAACTCTGTCGAGAAGGGCTATGATTCGGACTACAATTTATAAGCATCGGTTATTGTCTTCGGAAGTAAGGTAGGATATTTCCACTATTAAGTACTTTTTGATTACTTACAGCTCGGTAGAGGGCTGATCTCCACGTGGACATTGTGCGCCAAGAATACCCTCCGAGGCAGGACCCTCTGGCGAAGATTTCTTCTCCCGTTTGGAAACCTTAGTTTCCGGATCTTCAGAGGTAGTCCTCTTCCTTCCCCGAGGAGAGAGAATGTTAGATTCTTGCCCCTCGTTATCCTCCCTCGTGGAGGCGCTCATCCCCTCGGTTTGGACGAGTAGCGAGTGAGGCCCACTGTCGGCCTCTTTATTCCCCCCTTCATCTTCCTTTGAGGGCACTTGATAAGATGCCGGCTCGAGCATTTTGTCCAGTACCGGATTGTCCAAGCCTTCAGGAAGGGGGGCCGGACACCTAATCATCTTCGCCTTTATTATCCAGTCCTGGTCAAAGAGCGACTTTTTAGAATGATGTCATGATAAATAAAAGGACAGCGTGTTCGGCTATGGGATTACTTACTTGGGTAGCAGGGCGGTTGTAGCTCAAACCCGCATCCTCGATGGTGTCCGGACACTCTATTTGGGGTCCGAAGAACGATTTGTACATCTCCTCGAGCGTCATGCCGAGGAAATGCTGAATAGCTCACGGTCCTTCCAGGTTGAATTCCCACATACGGAGGGGATGACGTTTGCAAGGCTGGACTCGACTAACTAGCATAACTTGCATTACCATAACCAGACTGAAATCCCTCTCAAAGAGATCTCGGATACGGCTCTGCAATATTGGCACGTCCTTTGCTGGACCCCAGCTCAGCCCCCTACTGATCCATGACATCAGTTGCGATGGGGGCCCGGGCGAAAGGTGGGGGCGGCTACCCACTTGGCACTTCAGGGAGCTGTGATGTAAAACCACTCCCGCTGCCACAACCTGGACACCTCTGGGAACGAACCCTCTGGCCATGGAGCATCAGCGATTTTTCTTATTAAAGCACCTCCGCACTCTGTGTGCCGCCCCTCGATCATCTTCGGCTTCACATCGAAGGTCTTGAGCCACAGGCCGAAGTGAGTGGTAATGCGGAGGAAGGCCTCACATACGGCAATAAATGACGAGATGTGAAGAAGGGAATCCGGGGCAGATCATGGAAATCCAGCCCATAATAGAACATAAGACCCCTAATGAAGGGATCTAGAGTGAGGCCTAGTCCTCGGAGGAAGTGGGAGATGAACACGATACTCTCGGTGGGTTCTGGAGTAGGGATGACCTGCCCTCGGGCAAGCAGCATATGCGAAATTTCGGTGGTCAGATATCTGGCCTCTCTCAACTTTTTGATGTCCTCCTCTGTGACAGAGGAAGGCATCCAATGACCTTGAAGGTTGGATCCAGACATAGTTGAAGGTCCAAAGCGCCTGACATGAGCTTTGGGTGTTAGAACTCGAGGCGGGGGAAGGATTCAATTGAGCACGAGAGGGAAAAAGAAAAAGCCTCATCCTATTTATAAAGAGGGTGAATATCAAGCGTCCTCCTCGTGGCCGTTTTGGACTTGCCTAAGATCTAGGAGTCATACCAACATGCACGGTTGGGTTACCCACGTCCGTATTGATGAGATTCCCATAATAAGGGGGACACGATCTCTGCTTTGACAAGACGTGACAGAAAAACCGTCTCGCAATATGCGCAACGCTGAAAGTGCGTTATACCGACTAGAGGGGGTGAATAGGCGATTTTTATGAAATTCTTCACTGAGGAATTTGCCGGTGAGGAAATTCCTTAGCGAAGAACTACTAACAGTGGAATAAGTACTCAAAAGTAAACATAACAGAATACAAGCATAGTTATCATGATGAAATGAAGACAAGCACAGAGTACAGGAAGCGTAATCATAGGATAACACAGGATGAAGACAAACAGACTGAAGAAAATGAACTAAGGAAATTGAGAAAGTCTTCAGTCAAAGTCTTCAAACACAGATATGAACAAACACACAACACAGTTATGAGGAAATGAAAGAGTTGAGGAAATAGAACCAGTAAGCTTGGTGAAGACAATGATTTGGTAGACCAGTTCCAACTGCTGTCTCAGTTGTACGTCTGGTTGGAGCAGCTGAGTATTTAAACTCGAGGACACACAGTCCCGGACACCCAGTCCTGAACACGCAGCTCAGGGCACCCAGTCCTCACCGTATTCTCCTTGAACTAAGGTCACACAGACCTCGTCCAATCACTCATGGTAAGTCTTCAAGCGACTTCCAAACCTTCACAAACTTGGTCACTCGGTGATCCACAATTCCTCTTGGATGCTCTAGACCATGACGCCTAACCATCTGGAAGAAGCACAGTCTTCAAAGGTAACAAGCGTCGGATCCACTCAGAACCAATCTCTTCAGTGATGCTCAATCACTTGGGGTTTGTAGGTGTTTGGGTTTTGGGTTTTTGGTTTTTCCTCACTTGATGATTTTCGCTCAAAGTCCTCAGAGGATGGGTTGCTCTCAAATGACAAGTGTCAGTTTCTCTCGGAGCAGCCAACCAGCCAGTGGTTGTAGGGGGCGGCTATTTATAGCCTAGGGAGCAGCCCGACATGATAAGACATAAATGCCCTTCAATGATATGACCGTTAGGTGGATAGATATTTTGGGACAGCTGGCACATAGCACAGCAACGGTTGGAATTTTGAGTAGCAAAATCCTCAGGGCTATCATGTTCCTCACTGTGTAGGCAATCCGCACTTGCGAATTCCTAACTCCTCAGTCAGGACAAATTCCTCAAAGACCAGAAGAACTTCATCTCTGTCACTGAAGAAATTGGCTGAACTGTATGAGATTTCCAATGGCTTCACTCGAAGGGATTGGTAGGTGTAGGATTTTGAGTTGAGCATCACAAGGAAATTTTTCCTTAGTATTTCCTCGACCCCCTTTAACAGTACGGTGTTTCCTATGACTCAAGAAAGAGAAAATGAAACTACGAAAACAAAAGTCTTCACGCTTCATATTCCTTGAATGAATACCAAGTCTTCACGGTCATACCATTATCTTCACTTTCAAAGTCTTCATGAAAGTCTTCAGAAATACCAAAATCTTCAGTCGAAGATATTCATTTTTAGGGGTCGACTTTTCCTGTAAATATCAAACTCCTCATAGACTTATAGACCTGTGTACACTCACAAACGCATTAGTCCCTTAACCTATAAGTCTTCAATACACCAAAATCACTAAGGGGCACTAGATGCACTTACAATCTCCCCCTTTTTGGTGATTGATGACAATATAGGTTAAGTTTCCAACGGGGATAAACATATGAAGTGTAAATACTGATATTGAGGAATTTGATTGCAAGATATAGAAGAACTCCCCCTGAAGATGTGCATAGTGAGGAATTTTCTTTTGAAGCAATGCACACTTGAAGAGTTGAATCATGGAGATCTCCCCCTATATCTTGTAATTCATACACGCATTTAACATATAATATGAAGAATTTGAAATGCATGATGAAATATGGTGCCTGATGAAATTCAGCATGCGTGCAATAATATTAACGAGGAATAAGCATGCAGAATAGTGCATCGAAAGTATCAGAGCACAGTGCATCAAAAGTATCAGAGCACCATCGGGTTTAAGATTACAACTCGATCCAATAAAGTTTCAGAAGAACGAGAGTTGTAACTTGGCAGAAAAAAGCCCATATAGTAGACCCGCTTGAAGACTAACTCATATTTCTCCCCCTTTGTCATCGAATGACCAAAAGGATCGAAAATGAGGACTAACGCCCCTAAAGATAATCATGTTGATGAAGGAGCGCCAGCGTTGTTGGGGTCGTTTGTTGATGTAGGGCCTGTCGCACTGTCGTCCAAATCTTCATGTTCATCAGTGTCGCGCGATGAAGAATATGAGCTGGCCACCAGAGAAGGAACCTGGACCTTCTTGAATTTCTTCGGTGGAGGTGCAGACCAGTCAAAATCTTCTTTGAGACCCATGTTCTTCAGATCTTCTTCACCATATAGATGTGACAGGATTGCCCAGGTGCGACCGGAGACTTGATGGAGGTAGTAGTGGTTTTTCTTCACTGCATTGTGTGTGGCAGTCATGTTGTGAAGAAGTGAACCAAACTGACGCTTAACCCATTTGTGATTTCGATCCACCTTCTGGTGAAGACTAAACAGAAGTTCACGGCCAGTCATCACGTGCGGAGCAGTGGCTTGAGGAGTGGACTTGGGTGCATTGGCAGAGTCATGTGTGGCAGAGTCATCATTGGTGGAATAAGATGCAGCTTTGCGAAACTGACCATCCAATGGACGAATGCCCTCATCTATTACAGCTGGTGCCTTGCCCTTTCCATCAACTGAGGAATATGTCTGCTTGAGGACTTCAATGGGGGCAAGTAGCTGAGGTGATTCTGGAAATCAGCTTTGTAGTTGAGTGAAGACCTTGTCCTGAGGAATCTCATGATCCAAGGTGCATAAGGCTTTAACTCAATTGGAGACAGTGCAACATTGGCCATAGTCCTCATGAAGAAATCATGATAATTGACAGGAATGCCATGAACGATGTTGAATACCAAATTCTTCATGATGCCAACAATTTCCTCATCAGATGAGTCGTGGCCTTTGATGGGACTAATTGTCTTCGTAAGAATATGATAGACAGTTCTGGGCACGTACAACAATTCCTTCATGAGGAATTTGGTTCTTGGTGCCTGACCAGGTTTCAAAGGTTTCATCAGCACCTGCATGTAATGATGTGTTTGCTCAGGTTCACTGTAGATGCAACGAGCTTCTTCAAGGGGAGGACTGAGTGGTAGAGCACGAAGCAATTCAAAGACTGGTGCAGTGTAGTGAGTGTTTTCAGACATCCAGTCCAGCACCCATGAATTCACATCTTCAGCATCTCCGGTGATGTGCAGCGTTGCATAGAATTGAAGAATCAGTTCTTCATTCCAATCGAAGATGTCAGAGCAAAAGTTGAGCAGTCCAGCATCGTGAAGAACACTAAGGACTGGTGCGAAGGACGACAGAGATTCCATATCCACGTGAGGAATATGCTCATGGTAGAAAATCTTCTCCTTGTTGAACAGCACTAAGGAATAGAAATTGGCTTGACTAGCAGTCCAGAAACACCTCTTCCTAATGCGAGCAGAGTCATATGGGTTGTAATCTTTGAAGAATATGTGCTCGCCAAAGAAATCATCAGCCATGAACTTTTGCTTACGTGAGAATGGATCCTTTGGCTTCGGCAGAGGAGTTTCAGTGAGTTGCATCACGACCTCAGGAATCTCAATGACAGGTTCTTCAGACTGAGAAATTTCTGGTTCCTCCTCAGTGGCAGTCTGCGTAGTTGGTTGTTCAGCAGCAGCAGTTTCTTCAGCGCTAGTGGCTGGAATTTCCTCATGGACAGATGCAGTGGGATGAGTTTCTTCAGAGCCCATGTGAACAGTTTGTGTGGGGGACTGAGGAATTTGCTGTAGAGGGGTGAACATTGGATAGTTTGGATGCTGACTTTCCCAGAATTCATCACTGATTACGGGTGTGGAGCAGCCAATGTCGACATCTTCCTCTTCCATTTCTTCAACGCCAGCCTCTTCAGCTGTGAACTAAGGCATAGGCGAGGAGATGATAGGTGTTGAAGGGATCGCATCCACTTCAATTTCTTCATCCAATGGTTCAGACGAAGCAGCAGAAGGAGTTTCTTCATCAGATCCGCTGGGGATCACATATTCTTCATCAAAAGGAACAAGGTCCTTTGATGGCCTGGTTGAGATGGGAACAGCATCAATCAGATTTGCAAATGAGCTTGTCATAGGCTTCATTTTCTTCGGAGCTAAAGAATCTGAAGTAGCTAATGCTTTCCTTTTCTTCACTGCAGCAGGCTCTACAGCCTTGGTCTTCTTCACATCTGATGCAGATGGAAGGATTGGAGTTGAAGTTGGTGCAAGAGCAGCTGAGGAATCTGGTTGATTTTCTTCAGGCACAACTGATGCAGTTTCTCTGAGTTCTTCAGTTTCTTCAGGCACACCACTAGTGGGTGCCCTGGCACTTTCTTCAGTGGCTGGAATGCAGTCATCAGCCCTGGAACTCACATTATCTTCAGCAGCCTAAATTGTCATCAGCAGTGCTAGCATTTTCTTCAGTAGGCTGAGCAGATGCTTCAGCCTGAGGAATTTTCTGTTGCGTTGGGGCTGCAACATTGGAAGTGAAGTTATCCGCAAGTTTCACAAAACGAACCTTGGCTCCAAGCCAATCAGCGTGATATGCGTCAAAGTCATCACTGAGTTTCTTAATCTCAGTCTGAATAGTGACAAGTTCTTCAGTTGTCATAGAGACAACGTTTTTCTTCAGATAGCGCTCTTTCTTGTACTGCGCTTTCTTGATCTTCCTGGCCTTCTCAAATTTCCACTTTTCTTCTTGAATGAAGTGGGTCAGCATGTGACTCTGGCCAGGAGTCAGCTTGAAGTCAGGCAAGGGAGTGTTAGGGTCCTTGTGCCAATCATCAATGTAATCAAGGATCAGCTTGGGATCCAAAAGCAGTGGCACCTCTGATCCTTTGGCTATAGCGGCCCTGACTTGCCTGTCTCTGATGATTTCTGCAAGTTCATCATCATCAGCTTCGTCTTCATCAGACAACACTTGGAAAGCGACTTGCTTCTTTTGAGGACTTGGGTGAGGACCTCATCCAGCAGTGGCCTTTGTCTTCATCAGTGAGGGGCCAGCTGAGGAACTTGGTGCAGCTGAGGAACTAGCTGAGGCACCTGAGGCAATGGAGATGCCGGCAGTCCTTCGGCACGAGGCGAGATGCACAGGTGCTGAGGATTTAGGCGGAATAGCTGAAGGCTTGGGCGGAGGAGCTGAGGACTTTGGAGGAACAGGAGCAACATGAGGAATTGGCCGTGAGGGCTTTGATGATTCTGGCCATGAGGGCATTGCTAAGGAACTTGGCCTGCGAGCAGGCTTCTTAGACATAGCCTTCTTTGGCTTGACAGCAGAGGCCTCAGCAGAGGCAGCAGCAGCAGCAGAGTCTTCATTGAATTTCCTCACTACTTCCGTGGCTTGCTTAGCCAGCTTAGCTTGGCGCTTGGCCCATTCATCAGGATAGTCCTCACCGCGCTTGAGGCTGGTGGGATCTGCTATTTGGCCAGGTGCCAATGGAGCTCTTGGGCATAGAGGATTGAGTGCGAATTTCTTCATGTACTTAGGAGTGACATATCTGTACTCCCTCCATTCTCTTGCCCATCTCCTCTCTATCCTCTATTTGCGCACTTTGCGCTCATTCTTGGTTTCCTCAGTAGGTGTGCAGTACCCAGCATATATGTCATCAGGAATCTCAAACACTGTATTTACCTCAGGCCTCTTTCCTCCCTTCTGTGGTTTCTTACCATCAGCCATTTTCTTCAGTTGAGGAATTTGAACAATTGAATTCTATAAATAAGTATGCAACTTTTCTTCGAGGAACGCTGCAAATGAGTTAAGTTGATGAGAACCTAGTGATTCAGCAGCTGACATGTGTACCTATGAACAGAGTATAGTTGCGAGGAATTTGGAGAGGTCATATGCGTTCTCAGAAGGTTTTTCAAAAAGAACAAGTTTGAGGAATTTGACCAGATGAGTCTTGAAGAATTTCTCTAAGCTTTCTTTGGCTTAGGTTCCATAGATGTGTAGATTAAAAGTCCACACATTTGAGGAATCTTGAAGAAAATCATGGCTTAGAGAAACAAATCAAGAACGGATAATATGTAAGGTGTTTTAGTGTGTGACTCTATGAAGAAAAACACCTTTGAAGATTTTGGAGATAATCATTCGAATCAACGAGGGTAGTAAAAGTGACTTTTAATTACCCTGGACGAAGAACACGACGAACTGGAGTGAGGAGATGTGATGTTCGTCTATGCAGATCTTCCACGCCCTAACTAGGCAGAGGAAGACGGCTACGGCGGCGGCGGAGTGAAGATGTCCGCGGTCGGCGCGAGTACGTCGGCGACGAGGTCGAGGCAGTGAAGCTCTTCCTCACCGGCGGTGATGAAGTAGCGGCGGCTCTAGGGTTTGAGAAGCTCGAGCTGGAGAGAGAGGTCGAGCGGAGTAAAAGAAGTGAGGAAGGGAATGAGGGGTATTTATAGGCACGGTGAAAAACTGCTCGCCCGAAGAAATTGAACGAACGTGCCCCTGACCCTTCTCATTCGCATGACATGTGTCACCCACGCAGTGAGAGGTGGAGATCGTGTTAGATCGTCGGTGAGTGGATAAGTGTATCGTGGGATGAGGAACGGTTAGAGCGGCAAAGCCGAAAATTTTAATAAGATAGGTTTTAAAGTTCCGTTCGCAATTTCTTCAGCTGACAAGGACACAGTGAAGATTTTGAACGAGTTTCAAATAGAACGCACATGAAGAATTTGTGAACAGATTGGGTTGAGTATAGCATAGAGGGGAAGGGTCCGATCACATTCACTTAGCAGAAAACCAACTTGAAGAAATAGCAATAAGTGAATGTTGTAGAGGACATAAACTCATATATATATATAGCCAATGAAGAAAAACGACGGGACAAGTGAAGACAATGCAAAGTTGAAGAATATGAATAATTGAGGAATTTCAACTTTTGGTGGTGGCGTGACCCACCGTATAAGAATGATGATTTCAGACACCGCGTACAATTATCATAGGGTTCTGACAATCAAATTCTTCGTTAATTTCTTCACACTAAGAGTGTTATTCTTCATTGATTGAAGAAAAACGTTTCTTCATGTGTTGCACATCTAAGTCATCAATTTTTCATAAGTGTTAGGATGAGTGTCCTTTTCAAAGAACATTTGAAGATTCTAGGATATTTCGCTCACACCACAACTTGCTAAATCTCTTCTCATCCAAGGGCTTTGTGAAGATATCGGCTAGCTGTTCTTCAGTCTTCACATGCTCAATAGAAATGTCGCCCTTCAACACATGATCACGAAGAAAATGATGACGAATCTGAATGTGCTTTGTCTTCAAGTGCTGAACTGGGTTGTGAGCAATCTTGATGGCACTCTCATTGTCATAGAAGAGAGGCACATTCTTCATGTTGACGCCGTAGTCCTTGAGAGTTTGCTTCATCCATAGCAATTGGGCACAGCAAGAACCAGCGGCAATGTACTCAGCTTCAGCAGTAGATAGTGATAAGCAGTTCTTTATCTTCGAGGACCAACAAACCAAAGATCGTCCGAGGAAATGACATGTAACAGATGTTGACTTGCGATCCACACGATCACCAGCATAGTCAGAGTCATAATATCCAACAAGATCAAAAGCCAATCCCTTGGGGTACCATAATCCATGTGTTGGTGTGTGAGCTAGATATTGAAGAATATGCTTCACAGCCTTATGGTGTGATTCCTTTGGTGTAGCTTGAAATCGGGCACACATGCAAACACTAAGCATTATATCTGGCCTAGATGCACATAAGTACAATAAGGAGCCTATCATGGAGTGGTATACCTTATGATCGAAGTCAATACCATTTTCATCAGTGCACATATGGCCATTTGTGGGCATAGGAATTTTGACGCCTTTGCAATCTTGCATGCCGAATTTCCTCAGTACATCCTTGAGGTATTTCTCCTGAGAGATGAATATGCCATTGTGTTGTTGACGAATTTGAAGACCTAAGAAGAACTTCAACTCTCCCAACCTAGACATTTGATATTCTTCACTCATCATATAGGCAAATTCATCACTATAACGTTGGTCAGTACAGCCAAAGATAATATCATCAACATATACTTGGCACACAAACAATTCACCATCATAAGATTTAGTGAAAAGAGTAGGGTCGAGTGAACCGGGTTTGAAGCCTTTCTTCATGAAGAGTTCCTTCAAGGTATCATACCAAGCCCGTGGGGCCTTCTTGAGGCCATAGAGGGGCTTGTTGAGTCTGAAGACTTTGTCAGGATTCTTTGGATCTTCAAAACCTGGGGGTTGAGCAACATATACTTCTTCCTCAAGCTTACCATTAAGGAATGCACTTTTCACATCCATTTGATATAAAGTGATATCATGATGGTTAGCATAAGCAAGTAATATGCGAATAGCTTCAAGTTTAGCAACAGGTGCAAAAGTTTCATCGAAATCAATTCCTTCAACATGTGTGTAGCCTTGAGCTACAAGTCGTGCCTTATTCCTCACCACAAGGCCATTTTCATCTTGCTTATTGTGGTAGATCCACTTTGTGCCGATGATATTGTGCTTGCGAGGATCTGGACGTTTGACCAGTTCCCAGACATTGTTGAGCTCGAACTGATGTAATTCTTCTTGCATGGCCTGAATCCACTCAGGCTCCAGAAATGCATCATCTACCTTAGTGGGCTCTATAATAGAGACAAAAGCATACTGCCCACAAAAGTTAGACAAATGTGAAGCTTTTGAGCGTGTGAGAGGACCTGGCACTTTGATGTCATTGATGATCTTTTCAACTTGCACTTCTTTTGCAATGCGAGGATGAGCTGGTTGTCGTTGAAGAGTTTGATCAGCGTTTTCTTCAGCACCATTTTCTTCAGCATTTTCTTCAGGTGCATTAGCTCGACGTTCTTCATGTTCTGGAATGAATTCTTCAGCAGATTCTTCAGTAGGAATGACATCCTCAGTAGCCTTGAACTTGATAGTTTCCTCAGGTGCTGGTTCATCTATCACAGTAGGTAGGTCCTCTCTTTGCGAGCCATTAGTTTCATCGAACCGCACATCTACAGTTTCAACAACTTTGTGAAGAATGTTGTTGAAGACTCTGTAGGTGTGCGAGTCCTTTCCATAACCAAGCATAAAACCTTCATGTGCTTTCGGTGCAAATTTTGAGTTGTGATGAGGATCTCTAATCCAACATTTAGCACCGAAGACTTTGAAATAACTTACATTGGGTTTCTTATCAGTGAGGAGTTCATAGGCAGTCTTTTTGAAGAATTTGTGAAGATATACTCTGTTGGTGATGTGGCACGCAGTATCAATTGCCTCAGTCCAGAAACGATGAGGCGTTTTGTATTCATCAAGCATAGTGCGAGCCATCTCAGCAAGAGTCATGTTCTTGCGCTCCACGACGCCATTCTGCTGAGGAGTGTAAGGAGCAGATAACTCATGAGTGATACCAAGTTCATCAAGATAGTCATCGAGACCAGAATTATTCAACTCAGTGCCATTGTCACTTTTGATGTGCTTGATCTTCACACCAAAGTTGGTTGAAGCCCTCAAGGAAAATCGTTTGAAGACTTCCTGCACTTTATGTTTGTAAGTAACAAGGTGTACCCATGTGTAGCGAGAATAATCATCAAGAATAACAAAGCCATATTGAGATACTTCATTTTAAATAGCAGAATAATGATTAGGACAAAAGAGATCCATGTGAAGCAATTCAAACGGGCGAGTGGTGGTCATGATAGTCTTTGCTGGATGCTTGGCCTTCGTCATCTTCCCAGCTTCACAGGCTCCGCATAGGTAATCCTTGAGGAATTTGACATTCTTGATGCCAATGACATGCTTCTTCTTGGCAAGCATGTGCAAATTCCTCGTGCCTGCATGACCAAGTTGTCAATGCCAGAGCCAGCCTTCTGAAGCTTTTGCAATTAAGCACACGGCTGGTTGTGGTCCTGTAGAGAAATCAACAATATACAGGTCTCCTCTCCTAAAGCCTTCGAAGACTTTGGAATTGTCAGCTTCCATAACCACAACACAACGGTACTTGCCAAAGACAACAACCATATCAAGATCACAAAGCATTGAGACTGACATAAGGTTGTATCCTAAGGACTCAACAAGCATGACTTTGTCCATGTGTCGATCCTTTGTAATCGCAACCTTACCTAGACCCAATACCTGACTTTTGCCTTTGTCAGCAAAGATGATATGCTTCAGATGTGACGGAGATAACGGAGCATCCATCAATAGATTCTTGTCACCAGTCATGTGGTTTGTACATCCACTATCGAGGACCCACTCAGTGGCTTTGGGTTGATCATCCTGCAGACGAATTAGTGCAGCTTACAAACTCATATACTTCATCAGTGAAGAATATGACATCAATTCATCAGATCAATTTCATCAAGTAAAAGAACTGATAAAGCAATATGAGGACGTGAGAAATGAAAGTTCATTTCTTCATGATTAGCCTGCATCCTATCAGGCATGCTCAGGTCTCCAGCAAATTCTTCAGACGATAACGTGTGTCTGGAGACCTGACCCTGCAGAAGAGATTAGTTCTTTTTCTTCACCACCCACATCTGAAGGGGTGGCAAAGAGTTCATCATTCTGCGAGCTCCATACGAGAAGGATGGCATAGAAGCCAGTCCAGTTCGTTTCACATAAGAGGGGTTAGATTAAGCATAAGAGTATGCAGAGAAATTCTTCGAGGACTTATGGACATAATGATTTGAAGAATAATGCATATATCCATAATCCTTAGATCTTCCCTGTGAAACAGACGGGTTAGCACGATGATGTTCATATGAGGACTTTGATCCATATGAGGAATTTGGTCCATATGAGGAATTTGATCTGGGGTTCCTATTCTTCACAGGTGGTGTCATGATGACATTGACCTGAAGATTTTCAAGGCATCTTTTGGGAACCCAGATTTTCTTCATCGGGGAGCCGTTCCTACAGTTAGTGCCAACATATCTAGCAAACACTTCACCATTCTGATTTTTGAACAGTTTATAGTTGGAGTCAATTGACTCATCATCAGAATGAGGAGATTCACATGCAAATCCAGATAAGTTACATGGATCAACTGGAGGTCCCTTTGCAGCAACCCATGTAGTTTTGGGGTACTGCTCAGGCTTCCAATATGTACCATCAGCATTGAGTTTCCTCTCAAAGGCGATACCCCCTTTCCTAGGGTTCCTGTTGAGGATCTGCTTTTTAAGCACATCACAAAGAGCCTGATGCCCTTTGAGGATTTTGTACATGCCTGTCGTGTACAATTCCTTCAGCCCTGCATCGTTAGTGATACTAGCAATGTCCTCAGATGAGGAATTAGTGATAGTAGAGGCATGTGAAGAATTTGAAACATTAGCAGCATTTGAACATTTAGGTGAAGAATTAGCAGATTCACGTTCAATGCACTTCAAGCATGGAGGAACAAATTCTTCCTGAGAATCGCTGATTTGTTGAGCAAGTAATGAATCGCGCTCCTTCTGAAGATCTTCATAACTCACTCTTAGCTTTTCAAGATCTTGCTTTCTTTGAACAAATTCATAAGAAAGCTTTTCATGATCGGACAAGAGAGTGTTATGTTGATCTTGAAGGGTGTCCTACTTAGTATGAAGTGTCTGAAGACTTTCAGCCTGTAAGTGCATCTAGTGCCCCTTCGTGATTTTGGTGTATTGAAGACTTATAGGATAAGGGACTAATGCGTGTGTGAGTGTACACAGGTCTATAAGTCTATGAGGAGTTTGATATTTACAGGAAAGTCGACCCCTAAAAATGAATATCTTCGACTGAAGATTTTGGTATTTCTGAAGACTTTCATGAAGACTTTGAAAGTGAAGAAATTGGTGTATCCGTGAAGACTTGATATTCATGCGAGAAATATGAAGCTTGAAGACTTTTGTAACATCCCAAATTTCCAATTTGGAATGTTATACATTAGATCATCTATGCATATCATATTTTATTTTTGCATTTGGTTGATCCTAGAAATTCTACGCAACTCAATGACCCACAGAGAGAGTTGGGGATTTCGCTATTTTCATATTTGAGTTTTCTCAAATTTTGAATATAGGATCATTTGATTTTATTTATTTTATCATCAATTATTTCTATTACAAAAATATGAGAGATGGAATAAAATGACTTTCCCAAAATAAAGAAATATTGAGGATTTAATAAAAAAATCAAATAAGATTTTATTTCGAAGTTTTTCGGTGTTTTATTTGAATTTAGGAAAAATGTGCGTTTTTCAAAATTGCATTTAGGTCCCAAATGAATGTTCACCTTGTGCGGCTTGATTTTAGAAGCCCATGAAAATTTATTTCGGAATTTTTGGAGTCCGTTTAGTTTTTCTTTTTATTTTTCTTCTACCCGTAATTATTTTAAAAAAACGAACCGACCTACGGGCCGTGTCCTATCCGGACTCCGGCCCGACTCGCCCTTTATAAGCCGGCCCACCCCAGGCCGAACCCTAAAACTAGCGCCGCCACCAGCGCCGCCGCCGCCGCCCGCCGCCGCCGCCACCAGCGCCGCCCGCCGCAGCCGTCGCACGCCGGATGCCGCCGCCGTCGATCCCGCCGCCCGAGGTTTGACGCGCCAAGAAATCCGTGCCGGTTTTTTTATTTTCTTTAGAAAAACCGTTCGGTTTTTCCATCGGTTTTTTTAGTTTCGGTTTTTTTAAATAGATCGGTTTTTCTGGTTTATTTAAATAGTGAGCGTTCATCCGTTCGTTCGATCTAGCGGGCGTTCGTCGTTTTTCTTTTTCTCGGATTAAATCCGCGATTTTTCTAATCGCGATTCCTGATCCGATTTTCTTTTTAGTATAACTTTTCGCTCGTTTATCGGAATCAGGCGATTCAAGCGCCTAGAGTTTCGTCTCGAAACCCTCTATCCGTTTAACCTTCTGGTTCGATTTGATTCTTTTTTCCAACCGGAGTTCTTAAGTTGAACCTTCGGGTTAGATCTCTTATTTGAGTTTTACCTGTGCATTAGATGAGTACTTATTGGATGCTTGTTTGTTTGTCTGCGATAGAATACCCGGAGTGTGCCGCTTGTTACTTCGAATCTCTAGGTTTCCCGGATCATCAGCAAGGCAAGTAACACTTTGATCATACCTCCTACTACCCAGTTTTATTGCATTAGATCAATCCTCGCACATTGCATGATTAGGATCTAATTAAATTGTGGGATGGGAAGTAGTTGAGGTAGTACCTATTACGTGTTTATTATCAAACCTTTGGGAGTTACTTCTACCTTTGCTTATTATGCCATGCTATGCTAGTAGACGTGGATTGGGTGAGTGATATCCATGACAGATGTGAGTTTTATTAATTAATGGTTTATCTAAGGTGGCAACTTAAACACACATCTGGGTGGATTGAGGCACCTGGATTTTCCAGGACTTGCATGTTTTCTTTTGGACCGCCACCCAGGCTCAAAGGGATCATGAGACTATTCATACAAGAAACTTCCGTGTGCAGCCACAAGCTATTATGGGCTCTAGCATAGTTGACTAAGTCGTGCGAAGTCTTACAGTGGTAGACTAGCAGATGTAGGGGATGTAGGTGGTACGGTCTACCCGATCGTAAGGTGCTAGCGCTTCTGAAAGACTATGTCTCGGTCATCCGTTTCTCAAACACCTTGTAGTGCGAGAAACCAAACGGAGGCGATCGAGTCTTGTGGGGAAAAGTGCGCAAACCTCTGCAGAGTGTAATAAACTAATCATGATTACCGTGTCCCCGGTTATGGACATCTTGAGTATCTAGTACCTGGATTATCGTGTGAATCTCAACATGTTACTCTAAATTAATTTTGTTGGGTTATGTTTAATGATGATGCTTAATTGGGATTGAGAATGCTGTCAACCATTCTAAATGTTTAACAACTACCCTGATAGTTAAATAAAATTTATTCCTTTGAAGTAGGGAAAAATTGGCTTTACGCAAAACTGTAACCATAGAGCTTTCCACCAGCCAAATATGCATATAGTATAGCTGTTTCATTCATTACTCTCTATGTGTTACATTGCCAGCATATTCCATGTGCTGACCCGTTTTCGGGCTGCAACGTTAATGTTGCAGACTTTTCAGACGACGATTAAGAAGTTTTTAGGTCGTGGTTCTATACTCAGTGATGCCGTTGGAGTTGATGGACTCACTTATCTTCCAAGCCTTCCGCTGTTATCGTTATTAGATGGCCTTAAGCCATATTTATTGTATTAAGTTCTCTTTTGAGACACTCGATGTAATAAGTGTGTGATTGCTACTCTGCTATAAATCCTCCGAGTATTGTGTGGTGTCGGCATTACTGATCCAGGGATGACACTAGAGCACAGAGATCAGACTGTTTGAGGTCTGGTCGCTACAGAGATGGTATCAGAGCACACGCTGACTGTAGGACACGACCACTAAGCTAAAGACCTAGATCACTATCCACTCTCTTCTGTTCTGACCTCTCATCTTTTCTACTCTATTAGGATGGCGGATGCAAGGAACAAGTTCACGCAACCGGATGAAGATACACCCTTTGGACGTCACTTGAAGGAAGTCACTAGATACCTGAACATAGGAGTACCAAGCTTCACCGGAACCTACAACGCCACTTTACCTGAAGAAGACCGCTAGATGATTCAAGTTCAAGTTCCAGGAAGGACGTTCATGCCAGTCACTGAGCCCATAGAGTTTTCTTTTGATGCACCAACTTGGAGTCTAGGAAAGAGCGTGGCAGCTCACATCACCATGGGACACATTGGAGAACTCTACCGCAATGATCTCAAGGATACTATCTACCAGATTTGTGGGCGCCGAGATGAACACTGGGATATGATCAGCACCAGGAAGGATACATCAATCGCAGCTTTTATCCAGGAGTTAAACCAGCACATTCGACGACAGGAGAACCAGATGTGCGCCGACATGATTGATCTGAAGAAGGCTAAGACTAGAATACAGGAACTGGAGGAAGAACTCAAGGCTACACGTGAAGATTATGAAGAGGAAATTGAAGTATTGGTGGAGAAGAATGACAACCTGATCAAGAAGATTGGAATATTTATGGGAGGCCCTACACCAGTAGATGAAGACGAAGAACCCAAGGAGATTAGCCCGGAAGACTACATCATCATCGATGGCACCGATTCGGAACCAAATAGTAGCGATGATGACTATGTTGATGAAGCTGGAGCAGATATCATGGAGTCTGCAACCAAAGAATATTTCTAGTAGACCACCTCATCAGTAGTAGTAGTCCACCATGTAAATATAGTAGTCCGAGCACTTTTGCGATAGATAGATCGATTGTATGCCCTTGTTTGATTGATTGAAGTGAATTGTTTGCTTTTGCCTCATGTGCATATGGGTAGTGTTTTCTCTTTAGACCCCCTCTATTCTTACATCTCATCTTTTCTAAACCCTCAGATGCCTCCAAGACGTGACCCCGGATTTGCCTTTCCACCGGAGCTCACCTAGTTGATCCAGCAGCAGAACACATTGATGCAGTTGCTAGTCCAGAATCAGAATCAGGGGAACAACAACAACAACCCACCCCCACCACCTGTTGATCACTTAGCCCGTTTTCTTAGGCTGAATCCGCCGGTGTTTTCCAGTAGCACCGAGCCGATAGTAGCAGATGATTGGCTCCGCAAGACAGCTAGGGAGTTGACCACAGCAGGATGCACAGATGCGGAGAAGGTGAAGTTTGCCGCACATCAGCTTGAAGGACCTGCAGCATCATGGTGGGAGAATTTCACAGCCACTTTCCCTGTCGACACTGTCACATGGGACCAGTTCAGCAGGCTTTTCATACTGCACATGTTTCAGCAGGAGCTATGGCCATGAAGAAGCGTGAGTTTCGCAACTTGTGCCAAGGAGGACGGACTGTTGGCCAGTATGTGGAGGACTTTAGTAAGTTAGCACGTTATGCCCAGATGACGTCGCTACGGATGCAGCAAAGCAGGAGAAGTTTCTGGAAGGACTGAATGATGAGTTGAGCATGCAGTTGATGGTAGCCACCTTCAACAACTACCAGGAGTTGGTAGATCATGCTCTTATGATTGAAGGGAAGCAGCAACAAATTGAGAATCGCAAGAGGTAGTATGGACAAGGGAAGTACAATTCAGGAGCTCAGCAGAAACCACGTTTTACCCCTAGACCGGGAGGACATTTTCAGCATACCCATGGAGGAGGTAGCTCGCACAATCACAATGGCACCCAAAATGGTAATGGGAATGGAGGAAGCAACGGCCAGAATCGCACCAACCCATCAACCCCAGCCAAGAAGGACCTGAGCCAAGTCACTTGTTTTAAGTGTCAGAAGACCGGACATTATGCCAATGAATGTCCTGAAGGCCAAAATGGCAATGGAAGTTCTGGGAAGAAGCCGAACCCTTTCAACAGGGGACAGGTGAACCACGTTAGCGTGGACGAGGTTGAAGCTTAGCCCGATGCAGTAATAGGTATGTTTTTGGTTAAGTCATTTACTACACTCGTTCTTTTTGATACTGGTGCATCGCATTCATACATCTCAAGGGGATTTGTGGATAAGTATAACCTATCAACCCAAGCCCTTAGGTCACCCATGTTAGTAACCTCGCCCGGAGCAGAGTATGTCGCTAGTCTATGGTGTGATCGGTTACCATTAAGGATTGGTAACTATGTATTTCCCTCAGACCTAATAGTATTGGAATCCCAAGGATTGGATGTGATATTAGGCATGGATTGGTTATCAAAGTATGAAGGGAATATTGAATGTGCTAGTAAGTCAATTTTTCTTACCACCCCAGAAGGGAGAAGGATCAAGTATGTATCCCGGCATGTGCCAAAGAGGACTCAAGTAAATTGCCTAACAGGAGTTGTGCAGGAGGAAGTACCAGTGGTAAGGGATTTTCCTGAAGTATTTCCAGAGGAGTTGCCAGGCATGCCACTAGATAGAGATAATGAGTTTTTGATTGACCTATTGCCAGGCACAGGGCCAATATCAAAGAGACCATATAGGATGCCAGCAAAGGATTTGGTGGAAATTAAGAAGCAGATTAAGGAGTTACTGGATAAGGGATATATCCGCCCAAGTTCTGCACCTTGGGGATCGCCAGTACTTCTAGTGGAGAAGAAGGATGGATCGTTAAGAATGGTTGTCGATTATCGAGGATTGAATGAAGTAATGATCAAGAACAAGTACCCACTACCAATGATCAATGATCTGTTTGATCGATTGCAAGGAGCTAAGGTATTTTCCAAGATCGATCTGCGATCAGGATACCACCAGTTGAAGATTCGAGAACAGGATATTCCGAAGACAGCTTTTACCACCAGGTATGGGCTGTATGAGTATACCGTTATGTCATTTGGTCTGACTAATGCACCTTCCTATTTTATGAACATGATGAACAAAGTGTTTAGGGAGTTTTTGGATAAGTTCGTCGTAGTGTTCATTGATGATATCCTGGTTTATTCGAAGACTGAAGAGGAACACAAGGAGCATTTGCGTTTGGTACTTGGAAAGCTCAGAGAACATCAACTATATGCCAAGTTCAGCAAATGTGAGTTTTGGTTGAAGGAAGTAGGATTCCTTGGACACGTTATATCTGGAGAAGGTATAGCAGTTGATCCCACTAAAGTTGATACCGTGACCAAGTGGGAAGCCCCAACAACCGTTGGAGAGATCCGGAGTTTTCTTGGACACGCAGGATACTACTGGAGATTTATTGAAAATTTCTCAAAGATTGCGAAGCCTATGACAGAGTTGTTAAAGAAAGATACCAAGTTCATATGGATGGAGGAATGTGAGGCTAGTTTCCAGGAGTTGAAGAAATGCTTGGTTACCTCACCAGTGTTGATTTTGCCAGACCAGACCAAAGATTATGAGGTGTATTGCGACGCTTCACGTCGAGGACTTGGAGCAGTGCTTATGCAGGAAGGGAGAGTTGTTTCATATGCCTCAAGACAACTGAAGCCTCATGAGTTAAATTATGCCATGCATGATTTGGAGTTAGCAGCCGTAGTGTATGCTTTGAAAACATGGAGACATTTTCTAATTGGAAATCATTGTGAGGGTACACGGATCATAAGAGTTTGAAGTACATTTTCACCCAGAAAGAGTTGAATCTTAGACAAATAAGATGGTTGGAGCTCATCAAGGATTATGATATGAAATTGCATTACCACCCCGGAAAAGCTAATGTAGTAGCTGACGCATTGAGCCGTAAGAGCCATGTCAATACACTAATGACGGGAGAAATACCAAGGGAGTTAGCCGAAAATCTTCGAGAGTTATGTTTGGAAATAGTTCCGAGAGGCTATGTAGCAGCATTGGAGATTCAGTCAACTTTAATGGATAGAATCAGAGAAGCTCAGAAGACTAACAAGGAGATTGCCTCTATTAAGGAGAAACTGAGCAAAGGAGAAGCTAAAGGATTTCGTGAGGATGAGCACGATACCCTATGGTTTGAAGACCGCGTTTACATGCCCAATGACCCGGAGATTAGGAAGTTGATTCTGCAAGAGGCACATGACTCACCATAGTCGATTCACCCAGGAAATACCAAGATGTATTTGGATTTGAAGGATATTTTCTGGTGGACCGGAATGAAGAAGGATATTGCGGAGTATGTAGCAGTTTGTGATGTGTGTTAGAGAGTAAAGGCAGAGCATCAGAAGCCAGCAGGATTGTTACAACCATTGCCGATACCCGAATGGAAGTGGGATAAGATAGGCATGGATTTTATCACGGGATTACCCAGGACTCGTTCAGGCTATGACTCGATTTGGGTTGTAGTCGATCGATTGACGAAAGTAACTCATTTCATCCCAGTAAAGACCACTTACACCAGTGCTAAGTTGGCAAAGATATACATGACCAGGATCGTATGTCTGCATGGAATTCCAAGGAGTATCGTATCAGATAGAGGAACCCAGTTTACCTCAAAGTTCTGGAAGCAGTTGCACGAAACTTTGGGTACCAGGCTAGAATTCAGTACAGCTTTTCATCCACAGACAGATGGACAGACCGAGAGAGTATTGGAGGATATGCTGAGAGCTTATGCGCTAGATTATGGATCTAGTTGGGACGATAATTTGCCATATGCAGAGTTCTCTAACAACAACAGTTACCAAACCAGTTTAAAGATGGCCCCTTTCGAAGCATTGTACGGAAGGAGGTGCAGGACACCGTTATTGTGGGACGAAGTTGGAGACCGCCAGTTGTTTGGACCTGACTTGATTAAAGAGTCTGAACAGAAGATGAAGTTGATTCGCGATAGGCTCAAGGTAGCCCAGTCCAGACAGAAAAGTTATGCAGATTCTAAATGCAAGGAGACAGTTTACGAAGTCGGAGATAGAGCTTATCTTCGAGTATCTCCACTTCGGGGAACAAAGCATTTTGGAGTTAAAGGGAAGTTAACGCCACGATTTGTAGGACCATATCGAGTTTTGGAGCGTATGGAAGAAGTGTCCTACAAGTTGGAATTGCCCGAAGGATTGTCATGAGTTCATGATGTGTTCCACGTTTCTTAGTTAAAGAAATGTCACGCGGAGATGGCTGACATACCGTTGAGAGATACAGTGCCGTTGGAAACTATTCAGTTGGATAACGATTTGACCTACGGGGAGAAACCAGTTAAGATCCTTGAGTTTGCCAGTCGAGTTACTCGCAGCAAGGTTATCAAGTTTTGCAAAGTTCAGTGGAGCCACCACACAGAGGATGAAGCCACCAGGGAGTGAGAGAAATATTTGCTCAAGGACCACCCTCACCTATTTTCTAGCCAACCCGAATCTCGAGGGCGAGATTCATCTTAAGGGGGGTAGGTTTGTAACATCCCAAATTTCCAATTTGGAATGTTATACATTAGGTCATCTATGCATATCATATTTTATTTTTGCATTTGGTTGATCCTAGAAATTCTATGCAACTCAATGACCCACGGAGAGAGTTGGGGATTTCGCTATTTTCATATTTGAGTTTTCTCAAATTTTGAGAATAGGATCATTTGATTTTATTTATTTTATCATCAATTATTTCTATTACAAAAATATGAGAGAGGGAATAAAATGACTTTCCCAAAATAAAGAAATATTGAGGATTTAATAAAAAAATCAAATAAGATTTTATTTCGGAGTTTTTCGGTGTTTTATTTGAATTTACGAAAAATGTGCGTTGTTCAAAATTGCATTTAGGTCCCAAATAAATGTTCACCTTGTGCGGATTGATTTTAGAAGCCCGTGAAAATTTATTTCGGAATTTTTGGAGTCCGTTCAGTTTTTCTTTTTATTTTTCTTCCATGCGTAATTATTTAAAAAAAACAAACCGACCTACGGGTCGTGTCCTATCCGGACTCCAGCCCGACTCGCCCTTTATAAGCCGGCCCACCCCAGGCCGAACCCTAACCCTAGCGCCGCCACCAGCGCCGCCGCCCACCGCCGCCGCCACCAGCGCCGCCGCCGCCGCCCGCCGGACGCCACCGCCGTCGATCCCGCCGCCCGAGGTTCGCCACACCTCAAAATCCGTGCCGATTTTTTTATTTTCTTTAGAAAAACCATTCGGTTTTTCCGTCGTTTTTTTTTAGTTTCGGTTTTTTGAAATAGATCAGTTTTTCCGGTTTATTTAAATAGTGCCCGTTCGTCCGTTCGTTCGATCTAGCGATCGTTCGTCGTTTTTCTTTTTCTCGGATTAAATCCGCGATTTTTCTGATCGCGATTCCTGATCCGATTTTCTTTTTACTATAACTTTTCGCTCGTTTATCGGAATCAGGCGATTCAAGCGCCTAGAGTTTCGTCTCGAAACCCTCTATCCATTTAACCAACCTAAACAAGATTTTGGTACTGTAAAATTTGCCTTAGATCCAGATTAGTAGAACGAAGTTGTTCTCTTTCACCGTTTGACTTTCGTTGCTTCATTCGATTTGATTCTTTTTGCCAATTGAAGTTCTTAAGTTGAACCTTCTGGTTAGATATCTTATTTGAGTTTTACCTGTGCATTAGATGAGTACTTATTGGATGCTTGTTTGTTTGTCTGCGATAGAATACCCGGAGTGCGCCGCTTGTTACTTCGAATCGCTAGGTTTCCCGGATCATCAGCATGGCAAGTAACACTTTGATCATACCTCCTACTACCCAGTTTTATTGCATTAGATCAATCCTCTCACATTGCATGATTAGGATCTAAATAAATTTTGGGATGGAAAGTAGTTGAGGTAGTACCTATTACGTGTTTATTATCAAACCTTTGGGAGTTACTTCTATGTTTGCTTATTATGCCATGCTATGCTAGTAGACGTGGATTGGGTGATTGATATCCATGATAGATGTGAGTTTTATTAATTAATGGTTCTAAGGTGGCAACTTAAACACACATCTGGGTGGATTGAGGCACCTGGATTTTCCAGGACTTGCATGTTTTCTTTTGGACCGCCACCCAGGCTCAAAGGGATCATGAGACTATTCATACTAGAAACTTCCGTGTGCAACCACAAGCTATTATGGGCTCTAGCATAGTAAACTAAGTAGTGCGAACTCTTACAGTGGTAGACTAGCAGATGTAGGGAATGTAGGTGGTACGGTCTACCCGATCATAAGGTGCTAGCGCTTCTAAAAGACTATGTCTCGGTCATCCATTTCTCAAACACCTTGTAGTGCGAGAAACCAAATGGAGGCGATCGAGTCTTGTGGGGAAAAGTGCGCAAACCTCTGCAGAGTGTAATAAACTAATCATGATTAGCCGTGTCCCCGGTTATGGACATCTTGAGTATCTAGTACCTGGATTATCGTGTGAATCTCAACATGTTACTCTAAATTAATTTTGTTGGGTTATGCTTAATGATGATGCTTAATTGGGATTGAGAATGCTGTCAACCATTCTCAATGTTTAACAACTACCCTGATAGTTAAATAAAATTTATTCCTTTGAAGTAGGGAAAAATTGGCTTTACGCAAAACTATAACCATAGAGCTTTCCACCAGCCAAATATGCATATAGTATAGCTGTTTCATTCATTACTCTCTATGTGTTACATTGCCAGCATATTCCATGTGCTGACCCGTTCGGGCTGCAACGTTAATGTTGTAGACTTTTCAGACGACGATTAAGGAGTTTTTAGGTCATGGTTCTATACTCAGTGATGCCGTTGGAGTTGATGGACTCACTTATCTTCCAAGCCTTCCGCTGTTATCGTTATTAGATGGCCTTAAGCCATATTTATTGTATTAAGTTCTCTTTTGAGACACTCGATGTAATAAGTGTGTGATTGCTAATCTGCTATAAATCCTCCGAGTACTATGTGGTGTCAGCATTACTGGTCCAGGGATGACACCGGAGCACAGAGATCAGACTGTTTGAGGTCTGGTTGCTACAACTTTCGTGTTCATAGTTTCGTTTTTCTCTTTCTTCAGTCATAGGAAACACCGTACTATTAAAGGGGGTCGAGGAAATACTAAGGAAAAATTTCCATGTGATGGTCTACTCAAAATCCTACACCTACCAATCCCTTCGAGTGAAGCCATTGGAAATCTCATACAGTTCAGTCAATTTCTTCAGTGACAGAGACGAAGTTCTTCTGGTCTCTAAGGAATTTGTCTTGACTAAGGAGTTAGGAATTCGCCAGTGCGGATTGCCTACACAGTGAGGAACATGATATCCCTGAGGATTTTGCTACTCAAAATTCCGACCGTTGCTGTGCTATGCGCCAGCTGTCCCAAAATATCTATCCACCTAACGGTCATATCATTGAAGGGCATTTATGTCTTATCATGTCGGGCTGCTCCCTAGGCTATAAATAGCCGCCCCCTACAACCACTAGCTAGTTGGCTGCTCCGAGATAAACTGACACTTGTCATTTGAGAGCAACCCATCCTCCGAGGACTTTGAGCGAAAATCATCAAGTGAGGAAAAACCAAAAACCAAAAACCCAAACACCTACAAACCCCAAGTGATTGAGCATCACTGAAGAGATTGATCCTGAGTGGATCCGACGCTTGTTACCTTTGAAGACTGTGCTTCTTCCAGACGGTTAGGCGTCATGGTCTAGAGCATCCAAGAGGAATTGTGGATTGCCGAGTGACCAAGTTTGTGAAGGTTTGGAAGTCGCCTGAAGACTTACCACGAGTGATTGGACGAGGTCTGTGTGACCTTAGTTCAAGGAGAATACGGTGAGGACTGGGTGTCTTGGACTAAGTGTCCTTGACTGGGTGTCCGGGACTGTGTGTCCTCGAGTTTAAATACTCAGCCACTCCAACCAGACGTACAACTGAGACAGCAGTTGGAACTGGTCTACCAAATCATTGTCTTCACCGAGCTTACTAGTTCTATTTCCTCAACTCTTTCATTTCCTCATAACTGTGTTGTGTGTTTGTTCATATCTGTGTTTGAAGACTTTGAATGAAGACTTTCTCAATTTCCACAGTTCAATTTCTTCAGTCTGTTTGTCTTCATCCCGTGTTATCCTGTGATTACGCTTCCTGTACTCTGTGTCTGTCTTCATTTCATCATGATGACTATGCTTGTATTCTGTTATGTTTACCTTTGAGTACTTGTTCCGCTGCTAGTAGTTCTTCGCTAAGGAATTTCCTCACCGGCAAATTCCTCAGTGAAGAATTTCATAAAAATCGCCTATTCACCCCCCTCTAGTCGATATAACGCACTTTCAATTGGTATCAGAGCAAGGTACTCCCTTGTTCTTTGTGATTTTGGTTTAACTGCCTGGAGTTTTAGTTATGTCGACCGCAGGTATGATCAAGGTCTCTGCTGGGTGTCCTACTTTCGATGGGACGGACTACCCCTACTGGAAGAATAAGATGTGAATGCATCTTGAAGCAATTGATAATGATCTCTGGTATGTTGTGGAAAATGGTGTTCCCTTAGTCACACCTTCTCTGAATGCTGCCGATGTGAAGAGACTCAAGCAACTTGACTCTCAAGCAAAGAATATCATATGTGGCCATCTGGGCAAAGGACAGTATGGCAGAGTGAGTGCTTTGGAAACAGCGAAGCTTATCTGGGATAGGTTGTCCAAAGTGAATGAAGGAGTCTCAACTCAACGTGACTCTCGAGTTGATGTTCTTCGCAATCTCTTCAACCGCTTCAAAAGACTCGAAAATGAAAATGTTCAACAAACCTTTGATCGCCTCACTGACATCTCAAATGAGCTTCAAGCACTTGGTGCCACTGACATCACCGACCATGAGGTGGTGAAGAAATTGCTGAGATCGCTTGATTCCTCATTTGACACTCTGGCATTGATGATACAAGAACGTGATGATTACAAGTCACTTGATCCCGCTGATATTCTCGAGAGGCTAAATACTCATGAGTTCCAACATGCTAAAAAGAGAGATCTCTATGGTTTAAGCTATGGCAAAACACGTGCACTGAAGGCCAAGGCAGTATCTGAGTCCAAAGATGAAGACTCTGGTAGCAGCCTTGGTGATCCTGAAGAACTAAGCCATGATCTGGCTCTGCTCGTGAAGAAGTTCCAAAAGTTCTCAAGACGTGGTCGCCTTGGAAGATCCTCAAGGAGCAATGATTCCTCATCAAGTGACTACAAGAAGAGGCTCTGTCACAAGTGCAAGAAACATGGACATTTCATTCAAGATTGTCCTCAGCGGGAAAAGGAATCAAAGAAGAAGAAATACAAGGATTACAGTTCTGATGATGCAAAGAAAAAGAAGAAATCCACAAAATCCTCATCATCAAAATCCTCAAAGCCTTCATATCACAAGAAGAGCAGCTCCAATAAGGCCAGGGCATTCATTGGCAAGGAAATGGACACTGTGGCTGAATCTGAAGAAAATGAGGAAGAGGAGTCATCTGAGGAGTCTGAATCCGGAGTGGCGAGCCTAGCTCTCGCTACTGCATTCGTCAACAAGTCTATCTTCAACACTGAAGAAAATGCCCTCACCAACAAGGCTGATGAAGGCGATGATGACGACACTCCCACCTATTGCTTCATGGCAAAGGGTGCCAAGGTACTCAAATATACCTCCTTTGAATCAAGTGAGAATGAATCTAATGAAAACCTTAAGCCCAGCTATTCTAAACTTGCTAAGATTGCTATAAAACAACAAAGGGCTTTAGAAAAGGTTCAAAACATGCTAAATAAAAGTGATGATATGTTGGGTGAAGAAATGGATCGCACTGAAACTTTGACTGAAAATCTTCATAGACTTCAGTCCAAGCTTGACAAACTTCAAAGTCATCATAACACTCTCTTATCAGATCATGAGAAGCTTTCTTATGAATTTCTTCAAAGAAAGCAAGACCTTGAGAAGCTAAGAGTGAGTTATGAAGATCTTCAGAAGGAGCGTGATTCATTACTTGCTCAACAAATCAGCGCATCTCAGGAAGAATTTGTTCCTCAATGCTTGAAGTGCATTGAACATGAATCTGCTAATTCTTCACCTAAATGTTCAAATGCTGCTAATGTTTCAAATTCTTCACATGCCTCTGCTATCACTAATTCCTCATCTGAGGACATTGCTAGTATCACTGACAATGCAGGGCTGAAGGAATTGTACATGACAGGCATGTACAAAAGCCTCAAAGGGCATCAGGCTCTTTGTGATGTGCTTAAAAAGCAGATGCTCAACAGGAACCCTAGGAAAGAGGGTATCGCCTTTGGGAGGAAACTCAATGCTGATGGTACATATTGGAAGCCTGAGCAGTACCCCAAAACTACATGGGTTGCTGCAAAGGGACCTCCAGTTGATCCATGTAACTTATCTGGTTTTGCATGTGAATCTCCTCATTCTGATGATGAGTCAATTGACTCCAACTATAAGCTATTCAAAAATCAGAATGGTGAAGTATTTGCTAGATATGTTGGCACTAACTGCAGGAACGGCTTCCCGATGAAGAAAATCTGGGTTCCCAAAAGATGCCTTGAAAATCTTCAGGTGAATGTCATCATGACGCCACCTGTGAAGAATAGGAACCCCAGATCAAATTCCTCATACGGACCAAATTCCTCATATGGATCAAAGTCCTCATATGAACATCATCATGCTAACCCGTCTATTTCGCAGGGAAGATCTAAGGATTATGGATATGTGCATTATTCTTCAAATCATTATGTCCATAAGTCCTCGAATAATTTCTCTGCTTACTCATATGCTTACTCTAACCCATCTTATGTGAAATGAAATGGATTGGCTTCTATGCCATCCTTCTCGTATGGAGCTCGCAGAATGATGAACTCTTTGCCACCCCTTCAGATGTGGGTGGTGAAGAAAAAGAACTAATCTCTTCTGCAGGGTCAGGTCTCCAAACGCATGTAATCGTCTGAAGAATTTGCTGGAGACCTGAGCATGCCTGATAGGATGCAGGCTAATCATGAAGAAATGAACTTTCATTTCTCACGTCCTCGTATTGCTTTATCAGTTCTTTTACTTGATGAAATTGATCTGATGAATTGATGTCATATTCTTCACTGATGAAGTATATGAGTTTGTAAGCTGCACTAATTCATCTGCAGGATGATCAACCCAAAGCAACTGAGTGGGTCCTCAATAGTGGATGTACAAACCACATGACTGGTGACAAGAATCTATTGATGGATGCTCCTTTATCTCCGTCGCATCTGAAGCATATCATCTTTGCTGACAAAAGCAAAAGTCAGGTATTGGGTCTAGGTAAGGTTGCGATTACAAAGGATCGACACATGGAAAAAGTCATGCTTGTTGAGTCCTTAGGACACAACCTTATGTCTGTCTCAATGCTTTGTGATCTTGATATGGTTGTTGTCTTTAGCAAGTACCGTTATGCTGTGGTTATGGAAGCTGACAATTCCAAAGTCTTCAAAGGCTTTAGGAGAGGAGACCTGTATATTGTTGATTTATCTACAGGACCACAACCAGCCGTGTGCTTACTTGCAAAAGCTTCAGAAGGCTGGCTCTGGCATCGACAACTTGGTCATGCAGGCATGAGGAATTTGCACACGCTTGCGAAGAAGAAGCATGTCATTGGCATCGAGAATGTCAAATTCCTCAAGGATCACCTATGCGAAGCCTATGAAGCTGGGAAGATGACCAAGGCCAAGCATCCAGCGAAGACTATCATGACCACCACTCGCCCATTTGAATTGCTTCACATGGATCTCTTTGGTCCTAATCATTATTCTGCTATCTCAAATGAAGCATCTCAATATGGCTTCGTTATTGTTGATGATTATTCTCGTTACACATGGGTACACCTTGTTACTTACAAACATGAAGTGCAGGAAGTCTTCAAACAATTTTCCTCGAGGGCTTCAACCAACTTTGGCGTGAAGATCAAGCACATCAGAACTGACAATGGCACTGAGTTCAAGAATTCTGGTCTCGATGACTATCTTGATGAACTTGGTATCACTCATGAGTTATCTGCTCCTTACACTCCTCAGCAGAACGGCGTCGTGGAGCGCAAGAACAGGACTCTTGCTGAGATGGCTCACACTATGCTTGATGAATACAAAATGCCTCGTCGTTTCTGGACTGAGGCAATTGATACTGCGTGCCACATCATCAATAGAGTATATATTCACAAATTCTTCAAAAAGACTGCCTATGAACTCCTCACTGATAAGAAACCCAATGTAAGTTATTTCAAAGTTTTCAGTGCTAAATGTTGGATTAGAGATCCTCATCACAACTCAAAATTTGCACCGAAAGCACATGAAGGTTTTATGCTTGGTTACGGAAAGGACTCGCACACCTACAGAATCTTCAACAACGTTCTTCACAAAGTTGTTGAAACTGTAGATGTGCGGTTCGATGAAACTAATGGCTCGCAAAGAGAGCGCCTACCTACAGTGATAGATGAACCAGCACCTGAGGAAACTATCAAGTTCAAGGCTACTGAGGATGTCATTCCTACTGAAGAATCTGCTGAAGAATTCATTCCATAACATGAAGAACGTCGAGCTAATGCACCTAAAGAAAATGGTGCTGAAGAAAACGCTGATCAAATTCTTCAACGACAACCAGCTCATCCTCGCATTGCAAAAGAAGTGCAAGTTGAAAAGATCATCAATGACATCAAAGCGCCAGGTCCTCTCACACGCTCAAAAGCTTCACATTTGTCTAACTTTTGTGGGCAGTATGCTTTTGTCTCTATTACAGAGCCCACTAAGGTAGATGAAGCATTTCTGGAGCCTGAGTGGATTCAGGCCATGCAAGAGGAATTACATCTGTTCGAGCTTAACAATGTCTGGGAACTGGTCAAACATCCAGATCCTTGGAAGCACAATATCATCGGCACAAAGTGGATCTACCGCAACAAGCAAGATGAAAATGGCCTTGTGGTGAGGAATAAGGCACGGCTTGTAGCTCAAGGCTACACATAGGTTGAAGGAATTGATTTCGATGAAACTTTTGCACCTGTTGCTAGACTTGAGGCTATTCACATATTACTTGCTTATGCTAACCATCATGATATCACTCTATATCAAATGGATGTGAAAAGTGCATTCCTCAATGGTAAGCATGAGGAAGAAGTATATGTTGCTCAACCCCTAGGTTTTGAAGATCCAAAGAATCCTGACAAAGTCTTCAGACGCAACAAGGCCCTCTATGGCCTCAAGCAGGCCCCACGGGCTTGGTGTGATACTTTGAAGGAACTCTTCATGAAGAAAGGCTCCAAACCCGGTTCACTCGACCCTACTCTTTTCACTAAATCTTATGATGGTGAATTGTTTGTGTGCCAAGTATATGTTGATGATATTATCTTTGGCTGTACTGACCAACATTATAGTGATGAATTTGCCTATATGATGAGTGAAGAATATCAAATGTCTAGGATGGGAGAGTTGAAATTCTTCTAGGTCTTCAAATTCGTCAACAACACAATGGCATATTCATATCTCAGGAGAAATACCTCAAGGATGTACTGAGGAAATTCGGCATGCAAGATTGCAAAGGCGTCAAAATTCCTATGCCCACAAATGGCCATCTGTGCACTGATGAAAATGGTATTGACTTCGATCATAAGGTATACCGCTCCATGATAGTTTCCTTATTATACTTATGTGCATCTAGGCCAGATATAATGCTTAGTGTTTGCATGTGTGCCCGATTTCAAGCTGCGCCGAAGGAATCACACCATAAGGCTGTGAAGCATATTCTTCGATATCTAGCTCACACACCAACACTTGGATTATGGTACCCCAAGGGCTCGGCTTTTGATCTTGTTGGATATTCTGACTCTGACTATGATGGTGATCGTGTGGATCGCAAGTCAACATCTAGTACATGTCATTTCCTTGGACGATCTTTGGTCTGTTGGTCCTCGAAGAAACAGAACTGCGTATCACTATCTACTGCTGAAGCTGAGTACATTGCCGCTGGTTCTTGCTGTGCCCAATTGCTATGGATGAAGCAAACTCTCAAGGACTACGACGTCAACATGAAGAATGTGCCTCTCTTCTGTGACAATGAGAGTGCCATCAAGATTGCTCACAACCCAGTTCAGCAATCGAAGACAAAGCACATTCAGATTCGTCATCATTTTCTTCGTGATCATGTGTTGAAGGGCGACATTTCTATTGAGCATGTGAAGACAAGAACAGCTAGCCGATATCTTCACAAAGCCCTTGGATGAGAAGAGATTTAGCAAGTTGCAGTGTGAGCTAAATATCCTAGAATCTTCGAATGTTCTTTGAAAAGGACACTCATCCTAACACTTATGCAAAATTGATGACTTAGATGTGCAACACATGAAGAAACGTTTTTCTTCATTCAATGAAGAATAACACTCTTAGTGTGAAGAAATTAACGAAGAATTTGATTGTTAGAACCCTACGATAATTGTACGCGGTATCTGAAATCATCATTCTTATACGGTGGGACACGCCACCACCAAAAGTTGAAATTCCTCAAATTATTCATAATCTTCAACTTTGCATAGTCTTCACTGGTTCCGTCGTTTTTCTTCATTGGCTATATATATATATATATATATATGAGTTTATGTCCTCTACAACATTCACTTATTGCTATTTCTTCAAGTTGGTTTTCTGCTAAGTGAATGTGATCGGACCCTTCCCTTCTATGATATACTCAACCCAATCTGTTCACAAATTTTTCATGTGCGTTCTATTTAAAACTCGTTCAAAATCTTCACTGTGTCCTTGTCAACTGAAGAAATTGCGAACGGAACTTTAAAACCTATCTTATTGAAATTTTCGGTTTTGCCGCTCAAACCATTCCGCATCCCACGATACACTTATCCACTCACCCACAATCTAACACGATCTCCACCTCTCACTACGTGGGTGACACATGTCATGCGAATCAGAAGGGTTAGGGCACGTTCGTCCAATTTCTTCGGGCGAGCAGTTTTTCACCGTGGCTATAAATACCCCTCCTTCCCTTCCTCACTTCTTTTACTCCGCTCGAACTCTCTCTCCAGCTCAAGCTTCTCAAACCCTAGCGCCGCCGCTACTTCATTGCCGCCGGTGAGGAAGAGCTTCACTGCCTCGACCTCGTCGCCGACATCCTCGCGCCGACCGCGGACATCTTCACTCCGCCGCCGCCGTAGCCGTCTTCCTCCGCCAAGTTAGGGCGTGGAAGATCTGCACAGACGAACTTCATATCTCCTCACTCCAGTTCATCGTGTTCTTCATCCAGGGTAAATAAAAGTTACTTTTACTACCCTCGTTGATTCGAATGATTATCTACAAAATCTTTAAAAGTGTTTTTCTTCATATCTTCACACACTGAACACCTCACAAAGTCATTTGTCCTTGATTCGTTTCTCTAAGCATCATTTTTCTTCAAGATTCCTCAATTGTGTGGATCTTCGATCTATACAACTCTGGAACCTAAGACAAAGAATGCTTAGTGAAAATCTTCAAGACTCATCTGGTCAAATTCCTCAAACTTGTTCATTTTGAAAAACCTCCTAAGAACGCATATGACCTCTCCAAATTCCTCGCAACTATACTCTGTTCACAGGTACACATGTCAGCTGCTGAATCACTAGGTTCTCATCAACTTAACTCATTTGCAGCGTTCCTCGAAGAAAAGTTACATACTTCTTCAGAGAATTCGATTGTTCAAATTCCTCAACTGAAGAAAATGGCTAATGGTAAAAGGCCACAGAAGGGAGGAAAGAGGCCTGAGGTAAATACAGTGTTTGAAATCCCTGATGACATATATGCTGGGTACTGCACACCTACTAAGGAAACCAAGAATGAGCGCAAAGTGCGCATTCAGAAGATAGAGAGGAGATGGGCAAGAGAATGGAGGGAGTACAGATATGTCACTCCTAAGTATATGAAGAAATTCGCACTCAATCCTCCATGCCCAAGAGCACCACTGGCACCTGGCCAAATTGCTGATCCCACCAGCCTCAAGCGCGGTGAGGACTATCCTGATGAAAGGGCCAAGCGCCAAGGCAAGTTGGCTAAGCAAGCCAAAGAAGCAGTGAGAAAACTCAATGAAGACTCTGCTGCTGCCTCTGCTGAGGTCCTTGATGTCAAGCCAAAGAAGCCTATGTCAAAGAAGCCTGCATGCAAGCCAAGTGCTCCCTTAGCAATGCCCTCACGGCCAGAATCATCAAAGCCCTCACGGCCAATTCCTCATGCTACTCCTATTCCTCCAAAGTCCTCAGCTCCTCCGCCAAAGCCTTCAGCTGTTCCGACCAAATCCTCAGCACCTGTGCATCTCGCTTCGTGCCAAAGGACTGTCGGCATCTCCATTGCCTCACGTGTCTCAGCTAGTTCCTCAGCTGCACCAAGTTCCTCAGCTGGCCCCTCACTGCTGAAAACAAAAGACACTGCTGGACGAGGTCCACGCCCAAGTCCTCAAAAGAAGCAAGTCGCTTTCCAAGTGCCGTCTGATGAAGATGAAGCTGATGATGATGAACTTGCAGAAATCATCAGAGACAGGCAAGTCAGGGCCGCTAGAGCCAAAGGATCAGAGGTGCCACTGCTTTTGGATCCCAAGCTGATCCTCGACTACATTGATGATTGGCACAAGGACCCCAACACTCCCTTGCCTGACTTCAAGCTGACTCCTAGCCAGAGTCACATGCTGACCCACTTCATTAAGAAGAAAAGTGGAAATTTGAGAAGGCCAGGCAGATCAAGAAAGCACAGTACAAGAAAGAGCGCTATCTGAAGAAAAACGTTGTCTCTATGACAACTGAAGAACTTGTCACTACTCAGACTGAGATTAAGAAACTCAGTGATGACTTTGAAGCATATCGCGCTGATTGGCTTGGAGCCAAGTTTCGTTTTGTGAAACTTGCGGATAACTTCACTTCCAATGTTGCAGCCCCAACGCAACAGGAAATTCCTCAGGCTGAAGCATCTGCTCAGCCTACTGAAGAAAATGCCAGCACCGCTGATGACAATCAGGCTGCTGAAGATAATGTGAGTTCCAGGGTTGATGACTGCATCCTAGCCGCTGAAGAAATTGCCAGGGCACCCACTAGTGGTGTGCCTGAAGAAACTGAAGAACTCAGGGCAACTGCATCAGTTGTGCCTGAAGAAAATCAACCAGATTCCTCAGCTGCTCCTGCACCAACTTCAACTCCAATCCTTCCATCTGCATCAGATGTGAAGAAGACCAAGGCTGTAGAGCGTGCTGCAGTGAAGAAAAGGAAAGCATCAGCTGCTTCAGATTCTTCAGCTCCGAAGAAAATGAAGCCTATGACAAGCTCATTTGCAAATCCGATTGATGTTGTTCCCATCTCAACCAGGCCATCAAAGGACCTCGTTCCCTTTGATGAAGAATATGTGATCCCCAGCGGATCTGATGAAGAAACTCCTTCTGCTGCTTCGTCTGAACCACTGGATGAAGAAATTGAAGTGGATGCGGTCCCTTCAACACCTATCATCTCCTCGCCTATGCCTCAGTTCAAAGCTGAAGAGGCTGGCGTTGAAGAAATGGAAGATGAAGATGTGGACATTGGCTGCTCCACACCCGTAATCAGTGATGAATTCTGGGAAAGTCAGCATCCAAACTCTCCAATGTTCACCCCTCTACAGCAAATTCCTTAGTCCCCCACACAAACTGTTCACATGGGCTCTGAAGAAACTCATCCCACTGCATCTGTCCATGAGGAAATTCCAGCCACTAGCGCTGAAGAAACTGCTGCTGCTGAACAACCAACTACGCAGACTACCACTGAGGAGGAACCAGAAATTTCTCAGTCTGAAGAACCTGTGATTGAGATTCCTGAGGTCGTGATGCAACTCACTGACACTCCTCTGCCGAAGCCAAAGGATCCATTCTCACGTAAGCAAAAGTTCAAGGTTGATGATTTCTTCGGCGAGCACGTATTCTTCGAAGATTACAACCCATATGACTCTGCTCGCATTAGGAAGAGGTGTTTCTGGACTGCTAGTCAAGCCAATTTCTATTCCTCAGTGCTGTTCAACAAGGAGAAGATTTTCTACCATGAGCATATTCCTCAGGTCGATATGGAATCTCTGCCGTGCTTCGCACCAGTCCTCAGTGTTCTTCACGACGCTGGGCTGCTCAATTTTTGCTCTGACATCTGCGATTGGAATGAAGAACTGATTCTTCAATTCTATGCAATGCTGCACATCACCGGAGATGCTGAAGATGTGAATTCATGGGTGCTGGACTGGATGTCTGAAAACACTCACTACACTGCACCAGCCTCTGAATTGCTTCGTGCTCTACCACTCAGTCCTCCCCTTGAAGAAGCTCGCTGCATCTACAGTGAACTTGAGCTCACACATCATTACATGCAGGTGCTGATGAAACCTTTGAAGCCAGGTCAAGCACCAAGAACCAAATTCCTCATGAAGGAATTGTTGTACGTGCCCAGAACTGTCTATCGTATTCTTACGAGGACAATCAGTCCTATCAAAGGCCACGACTCATCTGATGAGGAAATTGTTGGCATCATGAAGAATCTGGTATTCAACATCGTTCATGGCATTCCTGTCAATTATCACGATTTCTTCATGAGGACTATGGCCAATGTTGCACTGTCTCCGTTTGAGCTGAAGCCTTATGCACCTTGGATCATGAGATTCCTCAGGACAAGGTCTTCACTCAACTACAAAGCTGATTTCCAGAATCATCTCAAATACTTGCCCCCAATTGAAGTCCTCAAGCAGACATATTCCTCATTTGATGGAAAGGGCAAGGCACCAGCTGTAATTGATGATGGCATTCGTCCATTGGATGGTCAGTTTTGCAAAGCTGCATCTTATTCCACCAATGATGACTCTGCCACACATGACTATCCCAATGCACCTAAGTCCACTCCTCAAGCCACTGCTCCGCGCGTGATGACTGACCGTGAACTTCTGGGTGGATCGAAATCACAAATGGGTGAAGCGTCAGTTTGGTTCACTTCTTCACAACATGACTGCCACACACAATGCAGTGAAGAAAAACCACTACTACCTCCATCAAGTCTTCGGTCGCACCTGGGCAATCCTGTCACATCTGTATGGTGAAGAAGATCTGAAGAACATGGGTCTTAATGAAAATTTTTACTGGTCTGCACCTCCACCGAAGAAATTCAAGAAGGTCAAGGTTCCTTCTCTGGTGGCCAACTCATTTTCTTCATTGCGCGACACTGATGAACATGAAGATTTGGACGACACTGCGGCAAGCCCTACATCAACCAACGTCCCCAACAACGCTGGCGCTCCTTCATCAACATGATTATCTTCAGGGGTGTTAGTCCTCATTTTTGATCCTTTTGGTCATTCGATGACAAAGGGGGAGAAATATGAGTTAGTCTTCAAGCGGGTCTACTATATGGGCATTTTTTTTGCTAAGTTACAACTCTCATTCTTCTGAAACTTTATTGGATCGAGTTGTAATCTTAAACCTGATGGTGCTCTGATACTTTTGATGCACTGTGCTCTGATACTCTTGATGCACTATTCTGCATGCTTATTCCTCGTTAATATTATCGCACGCATGCTGAATTTCATCAGGCACCATATTTCATCATGCATTTCAAATTCTTCATATTATATGTTAAATGCGTGTATGAATTACAAGATATAGGGGGAGATCTCGATGATTCAACTCTTCAAGTGTGCATTGCTTCAAAAGCAAATTCCTCACTATGCACATCTTCAGGGGGAGTTCTTCTATATCTTGCAATCAAATTCCTCAATATCAGTATTTACACTTCATATGTTTATCCCCGTTGAAAACTTAACCTATATTGTCATCAATCACCAAAAAGGGGGAGATTGTAAGTGCATCTAGTGCCCCTTAGTGATTTTGGTGTATTGAAGACTTATAGGTTAAGGGACTAATGCGTGTGTGAGTGTACACAGGTCTATAAGTCTATGAGGAGTTTGATATTTACAGGAAAAGTTGACCCCTAAAAATAAATATCTTCGACTGAAGATTTTGGTATTTCTGAAGACTTTCATGAAGACTTTCAAAGTGAAGAAATTGGTGTATCCGTGAAGACTTGATATTCATGCGAGAAATATGAAGCTTGAAGACTTTCGTGTTCATAGTTTTGTTTTTCTCTTTCTGGAGTCATAGGAAACACCGTACTGTTAAAGGGGGTCGAGGAAATACTAAGGAAAAATTTCCATGTGATGCTCAACTCAAAATCCTACACCTACCAATCCCTTCGAGTGAAGCCATTGGAAATCTCATACAGTTCGGTCAATTTCTTCAGTGACAGAGACGAAGTTCTTCTGGTCTCTGAGGAATTTGTCCTGACTGAGGAGTTAGGAATTCGCCAGTGCGGATTGCCTACACAGTGAGGAACATGATAGCCCTGAGGATTTTGCTACTCAAAATTCCGACCGTTGTTGTGCTATGCGCCAGCTGTCCCAAAATATCTATCCACCTAATGGTCATATCATTGAAGGGCATTTATGTCTTATCATGTAGGGCTGCTCCCTAGGCTATAAATAGCCGCCCCCTACAACCACTAGCTGGTTGGCTGCTCCGAGAGAAACTGACACTTGTCATTTGAGAGCAACCCATGCTCCGAGGACTTTGAGCGAAAATCATCAAGTGAGGAAAAACCAAAAACCCAAAACCCAAACACCTACAAACCCCAAGTGATTGAGCATCACTGAAGAGATTGATCCTGAGTGGATCCGACGCTTGTTACCTTTGAAGACTGTGCTTCTTCCAGACGGTTAGGCGTCATGGTCTAGAGCATCCAAGAGGAATTGTGGATCACCGAGTGACCAAGTTTGTGAAGGTTTGGAAGTCGCCTGAAGACTTACCACGAGTGATTGGACGAGGTCTGTGTGACCTTAGTTCAAGGAGAATATGGTGAGGACTGGGTGTCTTGGACTAAGTGTCCTTGACTGGGTGTCCGGGACTATGTGTCCTCGAGTTTAAATACTCAGCCGCTCCAACTAGACGTACAACTAAGACAACAGTTGGAACTGGTCTACCAAATCATTGTCTTCACCGAGCTTACTGGTTCTATTTCCTCAACTCTTTCATTTCCTCATAACTGTGTTGTGTGTTTGTTCATATCTGTGTTTGAAGACTTTGACTGAAGACTTTCTCAATTTCCTCAGTTCAATTTATTCAGTCTGTTTGTCTTCATCCTGTGTTATCATGTGATTACGCTTCCTGTACTCTGTGCCTGTCTTCATTTCATCATGATGACTATGCTTGTATTCTATTATGTTTACCTTTGAGTACTTATTCCGCTGCTAGTAGTTCTTCGCTAAGGAATTTTCTCACCAGCAAATTCCTTAGTGAAGAATTTCATAAAAATCGCGTATTCACCCCCCCCCCCTCTAGTCGATATAACACACTTTCACAGACAAAGCTTTTGACTGATCCATTTCCTCACCCAACATATCATCACTCTTGTTTAGCATATAGTGAGCGTTTTCTAAAGCTCTTTGTTGTTTAGTAGCAAGGGAAGCAAGTTTGACATAGCTGGGTCCAAATTCATCACCAGATTCATCATCACTTGACTCGGATAGGTAGCATTCAGTTACCTCAGCATCTTTTGCCATAAGGCATGATGCAGAAGATGATGATTCTGGTTCGAATGTCATCGTTTTGAGAGATTCCTTGAAGTCCTCAAACCAAGGATCATGACAGGTTCGATGACCTTCATAGACCTCAGAGAGACGGTCCCAAATGAGCTTCGCATGATCGAGATGCATGATGTTCCTGAACTGATTTTGTGACAGACTGGAGCAGATGACATCCTTCGCCGTGAGGTTGAGAAGAGTATACTTGCGAATGTCACCAGCATTCGCCATCTTGCACAGATCAGTCAGGCCAATCTCAGTGACGGTCCACAACTCGCTGTTCATCACCATGAGGCGTTTCTTCATCATGGCCTTCCACTTGGGATACTTGTGACCGTCAAAGATGGGGCATGTCACCTTCGTCATACCTGCGGTCGACATAACTAAAACTCCAGGAGGTTAAACCAAAATCACACAGAACAAGGGAGTACCTTGCTCTAATACCAATTGAAAGTGCGTTATATCGACTAGAGGGGGGTGAATAGGTGATTTTTATGAAATTCTTCACTGAGGAATTTGCCGGTGAGGAAATTCCTTAGCGAAGAACTACTAGCAGCGGAATAAGTACTCAAAAGTAAACATAACAGAATACAAGCATAGTCATCATGATGAAATGAAGACAGGCACAGAGTACAGGAAGTGTAATCACAGGATAACACAGGATGAAGACAAACAGACTGAAGAAATTGAACTGAGGAAATTGAGAAAGTCTTCAGTCAAAGTCTTCAAACACATATATGAACAAACACACAACACAGTTATGAGGAAATGAAAGACTTGAGGTAATAGAACCAGTAAGCTTGGTGAAGACAATGATTTGGTAGACCAGTTCCAACTGCTGTCTCAGTTGTATGTCTGGTTGGAGCGGCTGAGTATTTAAACTCGAGGACACACAGTCCCAGACACCCAGTCCTGAACACGCAGCTCAGGACACCCAGTCCTCACCGTATTCTTCTTGAACTAAGGTCACACAGACCTCGTACAATCACTCGTGGTAAGTCTTCAGGCAACTTCCAAACCTTCACAAACTTGGTCACTCGGCGATCCACAATTCCTCTTGGATGCTCTAGACCATGACGCCTAACCGTCTGGAAGAAGCACAGTCTTCAAAGGTAACAAGCATCGGATCCACTCAGGATCAATCTCTTCAGTAATGCTCAATCACTTGGGGTTTGTAGGTGTTTGGGTTTTGGGTTTTTGGTTTTTCCTCACTTGATGATTTTCGCTCAAAGTCCTCAGAGGATGGGTTGCTCTCAAATGACAAGTGTCAGTTTCTCTCGGAGCAGCCAACCAGCCAGTGGTTGTAGGGGCGGCTATTTATAGCCTAGGGAGCAGCCCGACATGATAAGACATAAATGCCCTTCAATGATATGACCGTTAGGTGGATAGATATTTTTGGGACAGCTGGCACATAGCACAGCAATGGTCGGAATTTTGAGTAGCAAAATCCTCAGGGCTATCATGTTCCTCGCTGTGTAGGCAATCCGCACTTGCGAATTCCTAACTCCTCAGTCAGGACAAATTCCTCAGAGACCAGAAGAACTTCGTCTCTGTCACTGAAGAAATTGATTGAACTGTATGAGATTTCCAATGGCTTCACTCGAAGGGATTGGTAGGTGTAGGATTTTGAGTTGAGCATCACATGGAAATTTTTCCTTAGTATTTCCTCGACCCCCTTTAACAGTACGGTGTTTCCTATGACTCAAGAAAGAGAAAATGAAACTATGAAAACAAAAGTCTTCACACTTCATATTCCTCGAATGAATACCAAGTCTTCACGGTCACACCATTTTCTTCACTTTCAAAGTCTTCATGAAAGTCTTCAGAAATACCAAAATCTTCAGTCGAAGATATTCATTTTTAGGGGTCGACTTTTCCTGTAAATATCAAACTCCTCATAGACTTATAGACCTGTGTACACTCACAAACGCATTAGTCCCTTAACCTATAAGTCTTCAATACACCAAAATCACTAAGGGGCACTAGATGCACTTACAAGTGTTGGTTGAGAAAAACGGTTCAGGTAAGGACCGGGCCGTGATGTGATGTTGTGCTGCCAAAACATGTCAGTAGATTAGATTTATGGAAATATTATTCTCTCTACGGTGGGGTGTGGAACTTGTTTTGCAGAACCGGACACTATCCTTGGGTTCAAAAATATTCCATGGAGTAATCGGGGGAGGAACCCGCCTTGCAATGCCGAAGACAATACTGCGCACCGGACTCATTGTCATTGAAGCCTGGTTCAGGGGCTACTGAGGGAGTCCGGAATTAGGGGGTCTCCGGACAGCCGGACTATATCCTTTGGTCGGACTGTTGGACTATGAAGATACAAGATTGAAGACTTCGTCCCGTGTCCGGATGGGACTCTCCTTGGCGTGGAAGGGAAGCTAGGCAATACGGATATGTAGATCTCCTCCCTTGTAACCGACCTTGTGTAACCCTAGCCCCCTCCGGTGTCTATATAAACTGGAGGGTTTAGTCCGTAGGACAACATACAATCATACCATAGTCTAGCTTCTAGGGTTTAGCCTCTATGATCTCATGGTAGATCAACTCTTGTAATACTCATATCATCAAGAACAATCAAGCAGGACGTAGGGTATTACCTCCATCAAGAGGGCCCGAACCTGGGTAAACATCGTGTCCCCTGCCTCCTGTTACCATCCGCCTTAGACGCACAGTTCGGACCCCCTACCCAAGATCCGCCGGTTTTGACACCGACAACCATCAAGCTCAAACTTGATCAATAGGTGCGTGGAGGGCATTGGAGACTTGGCTAGTTCATGAAGAAAAATGATTCTCAGCATTTATCATGGTCCAAGCCAAGTCAAGTGGTTTATCATCATATTTGTGATTCCAATGCTCCTCGAGGCGATAACTTGTACTTATATATTCTACATTGAAAGTTACTTGCCCTTGCATGTTTAGGTTTTGTACCTAGCATGAACTCATATATGTTGTGCGTCATAGTATGCTTGATTTGTGTGTCTAGCATGTGTGGGTTGCTATGCACGTCATATATTTGTGTGTATAGTCTCGAGCCTTCATTACATCTTAGTTGCATCTTATTGGGCTCTTTTGAGATATTAATGGATCATCACATTATGGGGGAGTGTTATGCTCTATGCACATCACAAACCTAAAATGTTCATATATATATGGGATACCACCCGGTATTTATTATGCAAGAGTACCTAGTTACTATGTGGTATGCCAAGTTCATTTGAAATCCATATTCTCATCCATTGATTATCTATAGTTGGATTTCATATGCCTTTGATGTATAATACATGGGTTTTCACATTATGGGGGAGTGATATGCTTGTGCACATCACAATCCTTATTAATGTGAACAACTGAGGATTGCCACTATAATTTATATTGTTATATTACCTTATATATTTGTGGCTTGCTATCGCAACAAGTTCCCAATTACGTTAACACCTTTTTGGTGTGCATCCTCTAGACTTGTTTGCGTATATCTTTCTTGCAGTTTTCCCCATGGTTTTCTTAGCAATTGTATTTGGGAAATCGTTTGATTCAAGCCATTCCAATTGTTACTTTGCATGATGATATATCCAATTGGAATGTTGAAAATATGCCATCCATGCATTGTGTTTATTGCTAAACTCTTATGTTATGCTTGTGATTAGTATAGACAATCTTGTGCTTATTTTAGAATCTACCACCGAATGATAATTTAAATTACCATTTTTTCCTCTTATAAATGGTATTAATTATGTGGTAGACCGTCAAGATAATCTGAATCTCATCTAGTGCTTCACCTTGCATTTTATATTTCGCCAACAAATGTGTTCTCGCTTGTCTTTGTTTGAGTTCATATTCTTGGTTTTGTGTAGTTATAGGAGCTTGTTATCTCATTGCTCTTACTATCTTGTATCCACTCCAGTAAGATATGCCTATGAGTATGTCTGAAATGTATATCTTGTATGCTCGTGGGCTTTGCTTGGTTCTTATGTGGAACTCTATGTGTGATCATGTGTTGCTACATCACATCGATGCAACTTGGCCAACATGAATGATTTGTGTGTTATTGGAGTATTCATGGTTTACGTGTTCTTGTGTCCAAATTGTATCTCCTTGGATCTTGGTAGGCTTGTGCATGCATATTTGTTAGTTGTATATCTTCATGCCTCGTTTGCTTTCTTTGATCGAATATATAGGGTAAATTAATCAAATGGAATCAAATCCTCAACCATTAAGATGTGCATGAAACTCACATCCATATCCATATGCACGTATTTAGTTGGTTTTACCTTATGTTTTGTAGTTATGCTAACTACTTCGAATGACCCAATAAGTTTGGGGACCATATTGTACTTAAATTGTTTTAGGTACAATGGAGATGCATTATGTGCTTGGCTTATTCATGAAGAAGGTGGTGACACCACCAAGGAATTAGAGCCAAGCTTGGATGACTCATTGATTTACTAATTCATACCAATGCTTTCTTGGTAACAAGTATTTACTTCACACATATACATAAATAGAGTCAACCTTCTGTAGATTTCATATTTGTGTTTTCTTGCATGTTCTTAGAAGACACTTTATTACAATGTTGAGACATTTGAGAAATAGCATATAATAGGGATCTATAAAATCATATTCATGATTCACTTATCCCAAAATATGCCAATTAAGTAATTAATTTCATATCAAGTCCTAATATGTTCTCTCATGTGAAATTTTGTGGAAATTGCAAAAAAAAAACTTTATTTGCTTGTCGTATTGGCTATCTTAGTTAGTAACTCATTGTTATGCAAATGAGATCAATTTTTGCCATGTGCTTTATGTCATGTGCCTTGATCCTTTCAGTTGGTCTTATGCTAGGATCACAGTTGTGTAATAATGGATTCACTTGTGCATATCATGTTCTTATCAATTGTGACTATTTTGTGTATGCAAGTTTCTTTGTGGATACATAGACTACTATTGTCCACTTAGAAATTTTTATACATAAGAAACTTCATACCTTACCTTGATATCATTTACTCCTTGCGGGTCACCTCGGTTGTTTCCTTTTTGATTCGGTGGTGGTCTTGGTAAGAGGTTGAGTAGTGAGTGCTTGTATGTTTGCATATAATCTTGTGCACTCATGTTTTCTGAATGTATGTTGGACCCATTCTTATCATGACGATCAAACTGGGTATTCATATTATATATCGTGTCCAAAATATGTTCCTTGGATCTTTTGAAAGTTTTTCTCACATGTAGAATGCTTATTTTTCATATCATAATACCTTGTTGCATTATATAGATCCGGAGCTCCTCAAATTTTCGTCATTGAATATGTGCATTTAATTTTCACTCATGTATTGTAATATGCATACATTAAGGAGGAACTCATACTATATCAGCTTCTGGATTTTTCCCATTTTTGCATTTTTTGCCAATGGGGGAGAAGTTTAGAGGGTTTGAAGATACGTGCGCTTAGTGTGCTTGTTGTCATTCATGCTTACCTACAATTTTTATATATGTGGTGTTGCATGGATGACTATTGTATATAGAGAAAACTTCACCTAGTTTATATCAACCAATATATGCAATGGCATTCAAAGTTCATTCACACATGCATATATTGTGGGGGAGTTTGCTCTATATATTGTGGGTGTGCTAACGTCAAATGCTTGTGTAGTGTTTGATGCTAGTACAACCGGTTTTGATAATTTCAAGTATCTTTGTGACACTTGATGCTATCAAAACCACCTCAAGTATAAAATTTATCTTCGGATGAATTGCATATTTGTCTTTAAAGTGCTGATGAATTGCACTTTAAAGACAATTTTATATAGGGTCGCGCTATTCGTCACCCTGGGTGAGGAATAGTTATTCTTCACCCCCTCTCTATTTTGACATCAATGCAATGTATTTTTACGTTTCATAAATTTTGTCTTATTTCATACATAAAAAGAGAACGTAAGAAAATATGTATTCGCCGTAAAAAATATTTTATGTTACGTAAAATTACGAATGTAAGAACATAGTGTAAAACATACATAAAATGTGATTTTTCTGGTCTTATAATCTATTTTTTTATTTTTTAAACCAAATTTTACATATTGAATCAATATGCATGTAACTATTTATATTGTAAACGTAATTTATTTGGAAAGCGATCATAAGATTACCTCGGGTGAAGAATAACTTATCCTGCATCATGGGTGATGAATAGTATTACTATATATAGTGTAACTATTCATCATCCAGGGTGCAGAATAAATTATTCTTCATCCGAGGTAATCTTACGATCGCTTCATAAATAAAGTACGTTTAGAATATAAATAGTTACATTCATATTGATTCACTTCTTAAATTTTGGTAAGAAAACAAAAAAATTATAAGATTAGAAATATCGCATTTATGTATCTTTTACACTATGTTTTTACGTTCTAATTTTACGTAACATAAAATATTTTTTATGGCAAGTATATATTTTCTTATGTTCTCTTTTTTACATATGAAGTAAGACAAAATTTATGAAACCTAAAAATACAGTGCATTGACGTTAAAATAGAGAGGGGTGAAGAATAACTATATATATAGTGTTACTATTCATCACCTAGGGTGCAGAATAAGTTATTCTTCACCCGAGGTAATCCTACGATCATTTTATAATTAAATTACGTTTTGAATTCAAATAGTTACATTCCTATTGATTCACTACGTAAAATTTGACATAAAAAAATAAAAATATAGGTCATAAGACAAGAAAATTTGCAGTTTATGTGTATTTTAGACTCTGTTTTTACGTTTGTAATTTTACATAACACAAAATATTTTTTATGGCGATTATATATTTTCTTACGGTCCCTTTTTTGCGTCGGAAATAAGACAAAACTTACATAACGTAAAATTACGATGCATTAATGGTAAAATAGAGGGGGTGAAGAATAAGTATTCCTCACCCAGGGTGACGAATAGCGCGACCCTAAACCCTCCGCACTGCACGCTCAACGCAGGTGCACTGCACTTTCTGTAGCAAGAGCACTGCAATACACACTAGTGAACTTCGTGTCGTAAAAAATTGTACGCAGTGTTTTTCAGTACTGTTTTTGCTCTAGTTTTTTAACCGTTTATCGGAACGTGGCGTATGATATATCATTGGAAAGCTATGGATTAGGTGAACTTTGCCATGTTGAACACTTTTCGAGATTCCACACGGTTTAAGAGCAGTTTCAAAAATGGTGCGACCCATGAATAGGGGCAGCGAGCGTATTTTCGTGATTTTTTAAACCACTCATCGGAATAAAACAAATGATACACCGTTGGAAAGATATCGTCGAGGCGCATCTTTTTCATATCTATTACTTTCTCTAATTCATTACAGTTTAAGAGAAGTTTCAAATTTACTAAATCGCGGAATTCTATTTTTCAATTTTTTTCTAATTTTTGGTACTGTTTTCGCTCCAGTTTTTTAACCTTTGTCGAAACGAGGCGTGTAATATATTGTTGAAAAGCTATGGACGAGGTGCAACTTTCACATGTTGAAATATTTTTGAGATTCCTTACGGTTTTAAGTTAATTTTGAAAATCGTGCGGCGGACAATGAGTGACAGCAGCCGTTTTTCGCAAAAGTTTTACAAACCGCTGGTCGGAATGATTCAAACGATACGCCATTGGAAAGATATCGATGAGGCGCAACTTTTTCATGTAGAACACTCTCTCTAATTCTTTATGGTTTAAGAGGAAATTCGAATTTACCGAAATGCGGACACTCTGTTTTCGTGACACCCAAATCGACGTGGGTACTTCATCCGACTGAAAACCGCACTGCATCGGACGAAAAACCGCACTGCATCAGACGGGTAAGAGAATTGCCTGGTTTCTTTTATTCAAACTTATTTTTTTCAAGGATGAGAAAGTAGAGTGAACTTCTCATCGGGTGTAAATGAACCACAACACTATCAAGAAGTGAACCGCATTACTTTTTCTTGCTTCCGTAACAATTTTTTTGCACTTACGGGATGAACAACATCATACGCCGACCGCACTGCTTCAGAATGAAAACCGCACTACATCAGACGGTCAAATGTGAACTTCATGATTTCTTTTGTAGAACGTAAATTTTTCTCACACGAATTTTTGTTGTCTTTTTTCAAAAAAATATGAACAAGAGCGGACCGCAGAGATGGGGGCAAGTGAACAACGACATATATCATAGTGAACCACATTGCTTTTTTTGTTGTATCGCTATTTTTCCGCAATTCCACATGTGCGCAAGTGAACAACATCACTCTCAAAAGTGAACCACATCCGAGGAACAAACGCACTGCAAGTTTCGATGTAGTCAAATGAATTTTGAAACACACGAAACAAATTGCACTTCATACAGAGGGATAATGAGCTGCCACACAAATGTAGTGAACTACTTTTTTCAATCGTCCCACAAAGAAAACAAGATGCATTAGAAAGAGAAGTGAACCTCTCATGAGAATTTCTTTTTCTCCTTTTTTACAAAGCGAACCACACCACCACTACAAAATGAACCTCTCATTCCATAGCCAGGCCGATCAGGGCACTGGTGGCGGCTCCTAGAGGCAGGCCAGCTGCACAATAACATAGATACACATATGTGAACAACAAAACTGCACTGCATAACAGTTTTACATTTTCTTTTTTCTGTTGTTTCTCCCCTCTCCCACAAACAACAAAAAATGTTGTGCAGTAGTCCGTCTCGCTCCCAAATGTAAAAAGTGACCTGCAATAGCAGCCTCGTTGTCACTCGTGTGTTTTTGCCTGTTCGTCGATGTCGAGTAGATTCTAGAGCCCACTAGAATCCGGAAACTGCAAACAATCAGGCCGTGCACTGCATACCCGTTGCGAGCAGACTTCAATTCTCTTCGAAGGCCACGGGGGTTGAAGAAGTAAAAAAGTAGGGTAGAAGAAGGAGCAGGGAGAGGGCCATGAGTAGATCAGGTCCTTCAGACACAAATCGCTCGCACTGCATTGGCAAAATCTGAAACAAAAATAGCTCCAAAATGAAATTGTGTCCCTAGAGAAGTGCACATTGAATAGAGGAGTTGGTGCACGCCGGGTCAAGGGGTGAGGTGCACGCCGGGGCGAGCTGCACTGCATGCTACAGTCACCGACACTACATGCAGTGAAGTTCAGAGAAAGGTAGAGGTCTAGTGGGGATGCCAGGTGTGTGGCGGCCCAGATCCACCCCGATCTGCACTGCATGCGGAGTCGCAGTGCACTGCACCGGCACGCTCATGCTGCTCTAGCGACAGAGAAGGGCCAAGTTGCGGTGGTGGCTAGTCGCGCCGTGCCTCTCTGATGCGGAAGTCCCCGGCGAACTAAACAGCCAAACTGCCTGAACCGCGCATCGGAGGAGCTGCCGCTGCCTAGACCTGTAGCTACTGCCCTTGCTAGATCACATACGCGGGGGGGGCGGCTAGGAGAAACGGTGGTGCCGCCGCATGCGCACGACGCCGTGAGTGGAGGAGGGAGGGGGTCCGCCCGCTGGCGCATGGTGATAGAGCTCGTCGGATCCGCCGCGAGGGAGATGAGGAGGTGGGTTGGCTCATCGGATCCGCCACGGGCGGCCTCCTCCCGGTGGCAAGCGGGGGAGTTGCTCGACGGGGCCTCCCTGCCGGAGAGGGAGAGGACGACTCGGGCCTCGGCGGCGCGGTACAGAGGCACCGGTGTGGAGCTCGCCGGATCAGGCGCTGGGCTGCATGAGAGGACGGCTTCCCCCCCCCCCCCCCGAGGGTGTGCGGCGGATGGATCCATGATTTGTGGCCGCACCAATGGTCGTGGTGGCCGGATCTGGTGGCTGAGGCCGCGCCGAGGGCCGAGGGCGGCCGGATCCCCGCCATGACCGCTGATGGCGCGGAAGAAAGAAGAGGGTGGCAGCCAGCGTAGAAGGTGGCCTCGTCGGGCGCGGCCGGAGGAGGTGGTGGGCGGCGCCACCGGAGAAGGTGGAGAGGGTTGGGGTTGCTGCTCCGGAGAAGGTGGGGGAGGGAAGTGGTGCGGGGCATGGGAGGTGGCTGTCTGGGAGGGGGAGCAGAGAGTTCGATGGAGGTCGTGGGAAGAGTGAGCGGGGTAGTTCTCTTTTTGCCCCGTGCAGCTCGGTCTTTTCCTTTTGCGGGGTTAGTTCATAGCTATGGGTTAGCTCGGTACTATTATCAGAATAATAGGAAGTGTTATTAGAATAAGGTCTTAAGGGGTGTTATCATAATAAACCCTCTTGTTGAGATTGACATCAACTACCAAAATGGGAGAAACTGAAAGTGCATATAGTCTCCATGTGTAGTTTTAGTAATTGATGACAATCCTAATGGATTAATGTTTGCATTGAGATATACATTTAAAGGGAAGTTCCATTGGCAATGCATGAAGAATATTGGATGAGTTGAAGGATGAAATCCATCAACACAAACATACGCATTATGACTTGATAATGCTTATGAAGAAACAATGACATCAAGTTATATATGAAGGTTTACTCCATAGGTGATGAACAAGATATGATCAAAATAAAATACATTAATTAATTGGAAAATATCAAAGGTTGTGATGAGTTTAGCCATGTTTAGTTTTGAAATGAACACCATCAACATCAGTTCAGAATCTGGAATGAAGGTCATTGATAGCAGCTCAGTATTTGGGACCTACAGGCCACATATGATCTCGGATTAAAATGATGTAAAATGGAAATCATTGAACTCGACGAGACGAAGAAAAGTCGTGTCGAACACTTTTCATTTAAGGAAGTCTTGAGGTCCGAATAACTCATGCAATGTATCAGACATCAGTGTCTGGGTGCCTGGTATGGGCATAACTTTTCCACACATTATCAGACTAGACTGTTCGGGCTGCAGATTTTGCATACGACCTCAGATTGAGATGGTTCAAAAAGCAAAATCATTCACCTTGACGTAGCGACAAAAAGTTGTGTTGATCACTTTTTCAGTTTAGGGCGTCTTGGGGATGTAATCATGCTCATAAGAAATGGTCCTCCAAACATCAAGATTGATCATCGAGTAAAGCTAAAGATTGACCAAGACAAGGCTTGAAGAGCAAATTCTAAATGATCATCACACAAGAGAACGTAATTTGCATGAGTTTGGTACTTATGAGAAAGCTTGGTGCTAATCAAAGGATGCCATCAAGTAATGATGTTGGACAAATGAAGATGAATACAAAGCGAATCTTCCCACATTGTGTATGGGGGAGCAACTTGAAGACTTCACCAGTGTCTTGCCTTAAACTTGAGCCAAGAAGAAACACCAACATCAAGCTCAAAGTAAAAGGCTCATGTCAAAGGTATTAGTTCCTTTGGCATTAGTGTTGTGGATTGATGACCAACGAAGAAACATATTCTCTCAAGTATGGATTCTGGAAGCTATCTAGTGTAGCTCTTTTATGTTCTTGAGTTATAGGGATCTCGCTCTAGTAAGAGGGGATCAAAGGAGTTCATGAAGGATTTGCTCAATGGCCATAGTTGCTTATTATATCTTTCATTTCTCATCCTCCATCCTATGTTACACATACACCAAGTAATGTCTCACCGGTCGACCGGTATTTACCGGACGTCCGATCACTCCTTGCCCGTCGGACGCCCGGAACCTTCTGGAAATCCAGTGCATCTTAACATAAAGAAACTATCCGATTTCCGTCTCCACCAGAAATCTGGTCGGTCCTATACAGAGTCAAATTGCCAATCATCCGGTCTTCTCCGGACGTCCGGTGCTACTATTCTCTGTCTTTGATGTTTCATTCAGCCCGTGCAAAAACTCCAGCGACCAGACATCTGGTGCTCTTTCAGCCACCAGATGTTCGGTCCTTACCAGACGTCCGGTACTTACCAGACGTCCGGTACTTTCGTGGGATTTTACAGTCCAACGATTAGTTTTGGGGCCACACTATATATACCCCTTACCCACTTCGTGGAGGGGTTGAGCAACACAAAATATATTCACCCACATCTCAGAAAAGCACCCTCTCCTTTGTCCTATCTCAAATCTCAGACCCTGGAGAGATTTGTGAGAGTTCTCGAGTGAGATTTCACCCAAGCATAGATCCACTCTTCCTCTCTCTTTTGACCAAAGCAATTTGTGATTTGAGCAAGTCTTGAGCATTTCCCCCTTGATCTTGTTACTCTTGGAGGTTGGAGACTCCTAGGCAATAGAAGTGCTCTGATGAGGAATCGTCTTGTGATTTGTCCCACAAAAAGTTTGTGGAGGTTTGCAGGCCGCCTGAAGGTCTACCACTAGTGGTTGGGAATCGCCTTCGTGGTGATATCTCGAGGAGAATAGGGTGAGCCTTCATGGCATTGGTGTGCCTTCGTGGTAACATCCACCTCTCTAACGGTGACTAGCTTCCCTCCAAGGGAGTGAACATCGGGATACATCATCGTCTCCGTGACTTCGGTTATCCCTAACCCTAACTCCTTACTTGTGGTTTACTTTGGTCACTTGACCTTGCATTCCCTATATGTTGGGGATATTACTATTGGACATAAACCGGCCAGGAGAGGCCGTGTTATCCCCATGATGATTACCTTATTTGAAGCCCATGAAGACATGAAGGGTGGCGCTTCATGAAGGCCCAAGGCCCAAAGGCGGGTTAAGGCCTGTAGACATAAACCGAAATTGTTATGTAATTTGTATTGTAATATAGAAGGAATAGAGACCGAGCTGGACACGTTGATGATCTGGCCTCGGGACTCTGTAAACGACGGGTGTCGACCTATGCATATAAAGGGGCGACCCGGCGGCGGTTTAGGGACAACACACAAAAACTCGAGAGACAGGCAAAGTGGATTCGCTCCCTGGTCATTGAAACCCTAGCAATTCCATCACAATTGGAGTAGGTTTTTACCTTCATCGTAAGGGGCAGAACCAGTATAAACTCTCACATCCTTTGTCCGCTTTAAACCCCTTTAAGCTAACCCGTAGCGAGGGCTCCACGACTAAGTCCTTTCACAAGGACATCTGCCATGACAAAACCACGACAGTTGGCGCCCACCGTGGGGCCATCGCATGATGGTTTTGAGTTCTTGAAGGGCAGCTTCGAAGGACTCAAGGGATACGCTGTGGGTCGGATGACTAAAAGTCATCGCGGCAAGCTCTACGTCGACGATGCAGGATGGAGTCCCGAGGCTGGCTCAATTGAGTACGGGTACCGGGTCCCCTTTGGTGGAATTCACGTCTTCATCGGCAAGATTAGTGAACCGGGCCCTGAGCCGGACATCTACACCGACATCATCAAGACGGCCCAGCATGCAAGGTCTGCCCAGGTTCAGCCCGCCATAAAGCATTCCTTCGTAGTTGTCATCCATGGAGTGGAATATGAGGATAGATCGGCATCTGGTGGTGAAACTGTTGTCTGTTCTGATGATGAGTCTTCAACCAGAAAGACCGAGTCACTGCATAAGCTGCAGGGTGGCCGGATTAGTGGAGGTTCCGATGGCGACAGTATTCCGGACCCCCTTGATCTGCCGAGTCAGGTCGCGGTCTTCATGGCCGGTACACAATCAGCGCAGCACTCTTCTACCACCACGGCAATGATCTATGGTTCAGCAGCAGCAACACCAGCGGGGGCAGGGGGCTCTGCGCCACCTCTGGCTCAGGTTTTGTTTGATTTGTTTGATGCTTTGGCAACGTTGCTGGCAGCAGAGGTCGACGCGGCAAACCGGGATCAGCACAACGCAGAGATTGCAAAGGTGAAGGATCAGATAACTCAAGCTAAAGCGGACCTAGCGGCAGAGAATGCCAGGATGGCCACAGAGCAGGCCGATTTAGAGGCTCAGGCCTACCGGCTTATGCTGGATCAGAGTGGTCAGATGATGTCATGATAAGAAGATACCGGTCACACCTCTCACCGGTTTTTGAGGCAAGAAATCTCTTTAACACGCCAGGAGCAGGCACCAGCAACCAGCCAGTGGTAAACCGGGCAGAGGCACCTGGGACCGGGGCACCGGTTTAGCCTCGCATGGTGGATCCGCCGCCTCAGCCTCGTCAGAACTATATCCCATCACGGCATGTCTCAACGCCTCCGGGACATTCCTCTAACCCATTGGATAACATCATTGCCGCCGCTTCACGATTGGCAGCTCTCCCGATTGATGGCAAGTCCCTAGTAGCGGTTGAAACACGACGAGCTAGGGATCTCCTTCAGACGGCCTTGACTCAGCAGCAGGCTTATTCATATAGCCGTGAAAGTATTCATTCTACTCCCCGCCCAAGCCGGAGCTACAGCAGGCATATCGATGAACCGACCGTATCAAGTAGCGCGCGGAATCGTAATCCGCCCCGTGGCCATAACCCGACAGGTGGTGGTGGCAATGCTCAGGATGTAGTGGATCACGCTAGGGCACGACGGGAAGACGAGTTAGCAGCACAGCATAAAGCTTCGGTTGGACAACTCACTCCGGTTCGTCAGTTCACTTCGGTTCGTCCAACAACATTGGTGGAACTGGGGATTACTTCTGATTCTTTGGGAGTACCATGTCTTGTCCCCGCATTGCACAACGTACGGCTACCAAAGGATTTCAAAGGCCCGCGCAAGGTGCCGAATTACACCGCCAATTTATCCCCCGAGTCATGGGTGGAAAGCTATGAGATGGAAATGGAGATGCTGGATGTGGACGAAGTGGCGTGTGCCAAATACTTTACCATGATGTTGGAGGGAACAGCTCGCACATGGTTGAAAAATCTGCCAGCCAACTCTATTGGATCGTGGGCCGAGTTAAGGGCCCGGTTTATCCAGAACTTCAGGGATACGTGCAAGCAGCCCATATCAATCGTGGATTTAGCTGCATGTGTCTAGGAGGAAGGAGAACCAACAACCCACTGGGTGCGCCGGGTTTCGGAGATTTTGCATTCATCAGACTGCATCAACGCTGAGATAGCCGTTTTAACATTGGAAGGCAATTGCCGGTTTGCACCTTTGAAGCTGAAGTTGGGACGGCTCAAACGCCATTGTAATGACATGGAACACTTATGGTGGCTCTGGTGAAATAAGTCGACTCTGATAGTACCAAGGACCCCGAGTCTGATGATGAGAAGATAGGGAAGGGAAAGAAGAGCGGCAGGGCGAAGGGGCAGCAGCATAACCCGGCAGGTCATGGGAACAACGGTAAACATAAAGCGGATAATAGCCTGGACTTTGTGGCTAACACCAACACCCAGGATAATGGTCAGCGGCGTAAGAGTAAACTGCCCCAGCGGGGTGGGGGGTCAGGCCCCAATCTGGAACGCCTGCTAAATCAGCTTTGCCCAAAGCATGGATCAAAGGAGAGGCCGGCCACGCATCTTTGGAAGGATTGCTTCATTATGCGGGAGTTCAAAAACTCAAATCTCTTTCAATACGACAATGGACCGCCCGGCGGTTCAGGAGGCGGTTTCCATGGGCCGGGTTATGGAGGTGGCAGCTCCGGTTCAGGATTCCAAGGCAACCAAACCGGGCATGGCAATCAAGGCAGTCAGGGCAACCAGGGAGGTTACAACCATCAGGGGAACCAACAGCAGCAGCAATCGGGTTATCAAAGCAATCTGAAGCAGTTGAATAGTGGGCAGTACCATGTCTTCACCACTAGCTTATGTAAGCGCGATCAAAAGCTTCATAAAAGGGCCGTGAACTCTGTTGAACCGGTAGTACCTCGTTATTTGCACTGGTCTAAACAGCCCATCCTGTGGAGTCGAGAAGATCATCCACCCCGGGTTGACAATCCGGGTCATCTGGCCTTGGTGGTGGCACCTCAGGTTGGGGGGTATATGTTTACCAAGGTGCTTATGGATGGAGGAAGCAGTATCAATACCTTTACTATGAAACCTTCTGTCGCATGGGGTTAACAGATAAGAATCTCAAACCGTCGAACACCGAGTTTCATGGTGTGGTGCCTAGTAAATCGGCATACCCAGTTGGCAAGATAGCTCTGGAAGTTTCTTTTGGAGACGATCATGATTCAAGATCAGAGGTGTTGAATTTTGAAGTGGTGAAAATCAAGAGTCCATATCATGCCCTGTTCGGACGGCCGTCTTATGCTAAGTTCATGGCAAGGCCTTGTTATGTTTTTCTACAGCTTAAGATGCCGGGTCATAAGGGGACCATCACAGTACATGGGAGCCAGAAGATTGCTTTGGAATGTGAAGAAGGTGATGCAGCTTATGTAGAGTCAGTTTGTGCCACAGAGGAGTTAAATTTTTATAAGGACAATGTTGATCCGGCAGATATGACTTCTTTGAAAAAGCCAACTACTGAGCATGATCTGGCGCTGAAATTTAAATCGGCTGAGTAGACTAAGCTGGTTGACTTTGTTCCTGGCGATCCATCCAAGCAATTCAGCATCAGCGCTAACTTGGATACGAAATAGGAAAGCGCGCTCATCGAGTTCATCCATGGGAACCGGGACATCTTTGCATGGAAGCCTTCTGACATGCCAGGTGTACCGAGGGAACTCGCTGAGCACACCCTTAATATAGATCCTAAGTTTAAACCGGTCAGGCAGTTTCTTCGCCGCTTCAACGAAGAGAGGCGTAAAGCTATTGGTGAGGAGGTAGCCCGACTTTTGTCGGTAGGGTTTATTGTGGAGGTCTTTCACCATGAGTGGCTAGCTAATCCGGTGCTGGTACTTAAGAAAAACAGCATTTGGCGTATGTGTGTGGATTACACAGACTTAAACAAAGCCTATCCAGTTGACCCCTTTGCTCTACCTCGTACCGATCAAATTATTGATGCTACAGCAGGTTGTGACCGTTTGTGTTTTCTGGATGCTTATTCTGGTTATCATCAGATCAAAATGGCAGTTAAGGACCAGGAGAAGACAACTTTCGTAACTCCCTTTGGAGCCTTCTACTATGTATCTATGCCTTTCGGGCTCAAGAGTGCCCAAGCGACTTATCAGCGTTGCGTCCAGAATTGTCTGCATAAACAGATTGGGTGCAATGTCCATGCATATCTGGATGATATTATAGTAAAATCCAGAAAGGAGGAGACATTGATAGGTGACTTGAAGGAAACTTTTGATAACCTCCGGGTTTATAAAATGATGCTTAATCCGGCCAAATGTGTCTTTGGTGTACCGGCATGCAAGCTTTTATGTTTTCTGGTGTCTAACAGGGGCATTGAAGCTAATCCAGAGAAGATCACGGCAATCACATCTCTGGCTAAACCGACGTGTATCAACGATGTTCAACGTTTGGCGGGCCAGATTGCAGCCTTAAGCCAGTTTATCAGTCGCCTTGGAGAGAAGGCTATCCCTTTGTACCAGATGCTAAAGAAAACCGATCACTTTGTCTGGAGTGATGCTGCTGATAAAGCGCTTGAGGATTTGAAGAGACAGTTAGCCAAGCCACATGTCCTTGCGGCTCTGGTTGATAAAGAGCCCTTATTACTATATGTGGCTGCTAATGCTCGGGATGTTAGTGTGGCTATTGTTGTGGAGCGCAAGGAGGCTGGAAAAGAGAATCCGGTTCAACGACCAGTTTATTATATCAACGAGGTGCTTATTGATTCCAAACAGAGATGCCCACATTGGCAGAAGCTGGTGTATGGGGTTTTTATGGCAAGCCGGAAGCTCAAGCATTATTTTCAGGGTCATCCTATCACAGTGGTCAGTTCAGCCCCCTTGGGAGATATCATCCAAAACAGAGAAGCAACTGGCCGGATTGCTAAATGGGCTATTGAGCTTGGACCTCACGGGCTAAAATATACGCCTCGCACAACAATCAAATCCCAAGCACTTGTGGACTTTATCAACGGTTGGACAGAGTTGCAAGCACCGGAGGAAAAGCCAGACAACACTTATTGGACTATTCATTTTGATGGGTCCAGGCAATTGGAAGGATCGGGGGCTGGAGTCATATTAACTTCCCCACAAGGTGATGAGTTTTGTTATGTTCTCCGTTTAATGTTCCCTTGTACTAACAATGCAGCTGAGTATGAGGCCTTGCTCCATGGTCTTTGGATGGCTAAGGAAATGAATTTAAGCCGGGTTAAGTGTTTTGGTGACTCAGACCTAGTGGCTCAACAGGTATCTGGCACTTGGGATTCCAAGGATCCACTCATGGAGGCATATAGACGAGAGGTGGATGCAGTGGCTGGTCATTTCAAGGGTTATCAGGTTGATCATAGACCGGTGAAAGAATGAAGCAGAAGAAGCTTTAAGTCGCTTAGGCTCTCAACGTAAACCGGTGCCACCCAATACCTTTCTAGATGTGCTGCATAATCCGTCAGTCAAGATACCTACGGAGGAGGATTTGGCTGTCCCTGACCCCGAGGCTCAATTGGTGGCGGCTCTTCATGTTATTCCGGATTGGACGGTCCCATACCTGCATACATGAACCAGGGCAAGTTACCAGAAGATGAAACCTTGGCCCGGTAGATAGTCCGGCAATCCAAGTCTATGACTATTGTCAATGGGGAGCTACATCATTGCAGCGTCACAAGAGCGTTTCAGTGTTGTGTGTCTCCTCAAGAAGGTTGTGAGATTTTGCGTGAGATCCACGAAGGAGATTGTGGTCAGCACGTCGGTTCAAAATCCTTGATGACTAAAGCTTTTCGTCACGGCTTCTATTGGTTGACGGCTCATGCTGATGCTGAGGGTTTGGTAAGGAGGTGTGGCAGTTGTCAGAAGTTTGCACGCCGTGCTCATGTTCCGGCTCAAGAATTAAGAATGATTCCAATAACTTGGCCATTTGCAACTTGGGGGCTCGATATGGTTGGACCTTTTAAGAGGTCCAAGGATAAGAAGACCCACCTGCTGCTGGTGGTTGATAAGTTTACCAAGTGGGTAGAGGCAGATCCAGTCAGTAAGTGTGATGCGGCCATGGCGGTTCAATTCGTCAAAAAGGTGATATTCCGGTTTGGTTTTCCACACAACATTATAACTGATAATGGCACTAATCTGTCCAAGGGTGCTATGGAAGAATTTTGTCAACGTGAGCACATCCGGCTTGACGTGTTATCAGTGGCTCACCCCCAATCTAATGGTCAAGCAGAGAGGGCCAATCAAGAAATTTTGAGAGGTATCAAGCCCCGGCTTATGGTTCCTTTAAAGTGGACGCCGGTTTGTTGGGTGGAGGAGTTACCTTCCGTGTTATGGAGTATCAACACCACACCGAACAGATCTACGGGTTACACACCTTTCTTCATGGTTTATGAAGTAGAGGCAGTTCTCCCTAGTGACATACGTCATGACTCGCCCCGTGTGGCGGCTTATGTTGAAGATGATAATGAGAAAGCATGTCAGGATTCACTGGACCTGTTATATGAGGAGCGTGATCTTGCGGCGGCATTTTGACGATTTATCAACAAGATCTACGACGTTATCACAGCCGCCGGGTTAAAACCAAAACTTTTCAAGAAGGCGATCTGGTGCTCCAGCTCATCCAGGATCAGACTGATATGCATAAGTTATCCCCACCTTGGGAAGGGCCTTTCGTGGTCAGCAAAAATTTGCACAATGGATCATACTACCTTATCGATGTTCGAGAGCACAAAGACTCATGTAAATCAGAAGAGGAGACCCAGCGGCCATGGAATATAGCTCGTCTTCGGCCTTACTATACTTGAGCCATAGGCTATTTTTATGTACATAATTATGACCATGTATATATTATGATCAAAATAATAAACCGGAGCCTCAGCTAAAGTGGGGTCTCTGTTGTTTTTACATCATGTGTGTTTACATGGGGGCTTCTGTTTACAAAGCAGAGTTCTGCTGATCCGGCTTGTAAAGTCACACATATACAAGGAAATCACTAGGGGGCTTGGTCGTATCTGAACCTTAGCTACACCTCTTGATCGGCTTAAGGCCAAAGGAAATCACTAGGGGGCTTGGTTGTATTCACACCATAGCTACACCTCTTGATAGGCTTAAGGCCAAAAGGAAATTATGTGGGGCCAAAAAGAGTGTTGTGCCAGCACAACTCAAACATAGGCACCCACCGAGCATAGCTCAAATATTTCTTGGGGGCTCTTTGCTTCTCAAAGAACAAAGAGTCTGCACCCTTACAATAGGCCATCAAGCCAGGTTTGGAAGCCAGGTGTATTCACCTAAAACCCCGGGTTATCCTGCCTCTTTAAGGGCCTGTACAGGAGCTCGCCAGCTCCTAGCTTCTACGAACCCGCGAGCAGAGCTGGCCCAAACGGCCCGGCTCCATGAAGCTGACTTCCTGGATCGAAGCAGCATCTACGTACAAAAAATCGGAGCGGTTTCGGTGATCCCAAAATCGGAAATCCTAGAGTTGACGTTATTTACCGAGAGCTGCCACCGCGAAGTGAAAGAAAATGGTTCGTGTGATGAAAGAAACGAAACGGTTCATCCCTTCCAGGCCAGAAATGAGCTTAATGGGCTAGGCCGTTAGAAGCCCAACACGAGCGACTGGATCGGGGAGTTCTAGTGCCGAACGGTTTTCCTGATCCTTAATTTTCGTCGGGAAGCTAGAAGCCAGATCAGGAAGCCAGATTTGAGGATTTCTTGGCGCTGGGGAGTTGCCGAACAGGCCCTAAGTAAGCCACTCTGTCCAGGTAAACCTGGTATGACCCGTTGAACATTTGACAAGTCAATCTCATAGACCCTGAACTTTTCAAAGTTAAAACGATGATTGGTTAAAGATTGAGGTCCATCTTAAAAGGCTTTGAAAAATGGTTTACCTCAGTGGCCTGGCAGCCCATGGAAAGCGTCGATGTAGGGCCAGGCATCCCATGAAAAGCCTTGTATATTCTTCTTGTATTTTTTTGCAAAGATTTTTCTCTTTTTAAGATTCATCTATATTTTCTGATCAACCGGCATTTATTACAACCCGGCATAGCTTACAATGCTAAGTTGTCAGTACATGATCAGTTATAATCCGGTGTTTGTTGCTCCGATCTGGTTTTGACTACAAGTCACCAATATTATATGGCTAAAACCGGTGTTTATCATAACCCAGTACGGTTTTATCATAAAACGACAAACCTGGCAGGAGTCATCGATACTCTAGATTGGTGTTATCACCCTTTTATAATTACCATGGGTCAAACAACGAGGTCACAGGTATTATCTACTTTATATTTGGTTGTTTTTAAGCAGCCTTGGCTCTACAACTAGGCTATATATTGGGGCATCATGACCCGTCCAGCGGTAAACCGCTAGGACCCTTTCAATCTCTTGTATGCAGGAACAAGTTAAAATACAGCCAATGCGGATTATGCATATAATAAAAATCCCAAAAGCATGACGAGTTATCAGTATCAAGCAAAATAAGTATGCTCGATGGCATAACGGACAAGTGTTTGAACTAGCCTATTACAAGGCGTTTTAATGCCCACACAGGATAATTGTTTCAGTAAGAATGGTAGGCCACGACAGACTAAACCGGCCTCTGGTTCATGATTCATCACCAGGACGACTTGAAGATTGAGGGTCATCTTGAGTCGATGCATCGTCCTCCTCTCTACCCAGTGGCTGGTCAATCGTTGCCCAATCGATTCCAGTTAAAGCTTGGAACATGACTTCTTCACTTATAAGGGTGGAAGGATCAATGTCAGGGGCATAAGTGTGCTTACGAATTGGCGGAACAAGATCTTCTACATCATGTGTTGGAGCGGGATATCTTTTCTGATCAGCATCGTAAACTGGCTGATAATGAGACAGATCCGTTTCATTTGCCAATTTGCTCGCTAGAGGTCGCATTTCCCTTGTCAGCCTTCGGAGATCATCATTGTTAAATTCTGAACCGTCTTCCTTCATGCCGGGATAGCCTTGGCCAATATCTGCCGGTTCAAGATCTGGAATCCATGCCTTGGCCCGGATTAGCGCAGTCAGCGCGCCTGACCTTGCAGCTGATTTTTTAAGTTCATCCAACCAGGCAGGGAACATTGACAGCTTCTCGATGGTTTCTTTTATCTGTGTTGGAGGAGGCATGTTATAAGCAGTAGTGCAATAGCCTGTTGGGATCCGGAATATAGCTGCTCTATCAAAGTATAGGCAGCCTTCAGCTTCATCAGCATGTCAGAGCCCAGATGGGTAATGCGGGTCCGTGTGACATTGTAAGCATCAGTAAACCGGTAATTGATAAGGTAAAATGACTTGAAAAACATCAGATGAGGATACTTACCAAATACTGCAGAGGTCATAGCGTTTATTTGCCGCTTTAAACCAGTCAGTTCTTTGACCACCGGTTTAAGGGATGTTCCTGCGTCTTCGGCCCTCTTTACTAAAGCGGCCTTCTCTGTGTCCCAATATGCACGTTCCTTCTTAAAGGTTTCCTTCAGCTTTTCCATGGCTGTTAAGACATTGGTTAGTTCCTCCTTGGCTTTAGAAGCCTCCGCTTGCTGAGATTTTATGTTCTCTTGAAGATCAGCGGTTTGGGCGTCCTTTTGGCTCACCTCAGCCTATAAAGAAAAGGCATATCATCAATGGGCTGTATATATTTGAAGTACCAAGCGTATAACAAGTTATGCACTTTGCACTTGGGGGCTAATGTACATCTGCTCAAAGTAACAGTGGTTAAAGTCACGGTTCACCTTCGAAAGATAAACCGGCCCTTGGGGACTACATAGATGAAAGTTATAAGATTACAATGTTAAAGTACCGGTTCATTTTTAAAGGATCAACCGACCCTTGGAGGATAAGTATGCAGAGGTGCAGTATTATGAAGTCCCGTTTTTCGGTTACTATCATAAATCGGCCCTTGGGAGCTACTAGAATTAGTACTTACAATTGGACTTAAGAGAGAAAAGGATTTGTAATTACCTCATAATGTTCCTTCATCAAGTTCACTAAACCGGCTTCATAGTCATGGTTTGTGTACAGGTGGTTTTAAAAACCAGAATGGAGCTCCTGGGCGTTAAGGTGGGCATAGCTTGATAAATCAGTGCTCCATTTGCCTTTCTCCATGGCAGAACGTTCTTCTTTGGCACTATGTTTTGCTAATGCAATAGGATGGCCAGGGGGTGTGGCCAACGCCAGTAATGATAACCTCATCTTCCTTGTCACCAGCAGCCTTTACTGGGGTTGGTGGAATATCAGTAGTCTTAACCGGACTAGACGGTCCTTCATCAGTACGGACTGGACTTGTCGGTTTATCAGCCTGCACTACGGTATCAACTTCTACTTGTTCAGTAAAGACATGATCTGGGGGTGGCAGGTCATCAAGCATGGCGTCAGCATTTGCTTTCTTCGGTTCTGGAATTGTCTCCAGTTCAGCAATCACATGGTCATCAGACGGTTTATCTACACGACCCTTCTACTGGGTTAGGCCTTGGCTCTGAAAGAGAAAGATATACATATCAGTATAGCACGTAAGTATAAAGCGTCAAAAAGATAAAGCTTAAGGCATTTACCCACGGACGGTCTTGAGGGATGGAAGCTGTGTGGCAGTTGATTCGCCGGATGATAAAGGTGGCGTTCCCTAATAATTCGAATCGGATGGATTAAGAGGCTGTCGGAAATAACCCACCTTGGGGTAAGAAGTATTGGAAGTATTTGAGACCTGAGATTGGCGCTTCCGAACCGGAGTATTTGGCAGACCGGTTGAAGTGATTACTTGGCCACTATGTCGGGTTGTGCGGCGAGCTTCGTGTTGCTGCTTCTTCAAAAGAAAGTTTGGGTCCAAGTAAGCTAGGGGTGAGAAAATCTTGCTTTCCGGATTGCTCGACGGATTTTTTGTGTTGGCAGAGGGTCTAAACCGGAGGAAAGGATAATTACCTCTGCATTGTTAGCTTGGCTGCCCTCGGTGTAATCCTGATAAATATCCTTGTCAATGAGGTGTATGAAAAGTGAACCAAGAGAATCAAGTTCTACCTCTACGTCTGGTTCATCAGGGTCGTCATCAAGTTCTAAACCGATTGGTTCAGTTGCCTTCCTCTTGGCAGGTCTCTTGACATCCTTCGTTTCAAGATGAGGAGCCTTAACTGTTTTCTCCTGTGGTTTCTTTTTCCAGAACGGGTCATCACCCTGTTTAAAAGATGGGCAGAGGGTATTAAAAGCTGCACGGTTCAAAAATATCAGATATAAAGTGGAAGCAAAATAATTCTTACAGTGGGCGGTTTGTTCTGTGTGTAAAAGGGACTTAGTTCGGTCTTACTACAGATAGCTTCCGGTTCATTCAGCATTTTCTTGACAGACTCAGTAACTTCCTCATCTGTTAGCTGAATGTCAATATGACGTTGAGAGTCTTTTAAGTCACCAGTATACTCGCACATTAAACCAGAGCGGTGACTTAATGGCAAGATACTCCAGGATAGCTAGCAACAAACAAAGTCCACACCTCTCAAACCATTGGCCATGAAAGCTCTAAGCTTGGCGAGTTGTGGTGCATACGAGGCCCGTTCCTTTGCAGTTAGTCATTGCGGAAGTGGATGTGTGTTGGTAAGCCGGTGAGCACGGTAAACCGGCAGAGGGTTCTCATCTTCAGGAGTAGTATCCTTACAATAGAACCAAGTCTGATTCCAATCCTTTGGGTGACTGTGAAGTCTGGCGTGAGGAAAGCTAACATCTTTCTTTTCTGAATAGAGACGCCGCCAAGTTTGGTATTGGGCCCGTCTACGAATTCAATGCGACGGTTTAAGTGGAAGAAATCCCGGAACAGCTCGACAGTCAGTTCTTCTTGTAGATAGGCTTCACAAAACACCCGAAAGTTGCAGATATTGGATACATAGTTGGGTCCATATCTTGAGGGTGGATCTGAAAGATGGCAAGTACAGCACGGAAAAACTTGGATCCAGGCGGTTTAAAACGACGGCCCATGTGATCAACAAACACTACTACTTCGCCATCTCTGGGGGTAGGAGGGTTTTCTGGACCGGGAACTCGCCACTGGATTTCACTCTTCTTCGGTAAGGTGCCAATTTCGACACATCCATCCAGTTCCTCCTCAGTAACCCGGGAAGGGACCCAGTTACAGGAATAGAATTGTTTGGCCATTGCAAGTGAAGAGCTGGAAAAGATTACTGCCGGTTTACGATTCATGAATGACAATGCATAAAGCGCAACAGGTTAAGAAAAAGGAATTCAAGCATGTAAAATTGTTAAACCGGAGGCTGATGCAGTTATAAATGGTAAAGCGACGAGCGGTTTACAAGGGGACTAATGGCATATGATAGATTACTTTCTACAAGGATAAACCGCCTACGCAAATAAGGAAGGTACAGATCTAAGGTAAAAATGACTAAGTGAGGAAAAACAGGTTTCACAAAATCACATTGGTATGTTGGATCTACCACAAGTCAGGAAAAGAAAGAAGATTTAGACCTAAAAAATGTTGGTCCTGGAGCAGTTCACAAAAGGTCCAGATCAAGTTCAATCAAGTTCTTATGCATATAAGGCTTGGTTTGTTAGCCGAATTAAGGATTACCATAGCTACTGCACGGAATGCGTCAAGCTTGAGGACTGCTGTCTATGGATTGACGAAGAACAAGAGCAGAGCGACATGAACCCATATGAACCCTAAGTGGATCTGCAGAGGAAAGAGGGAAGGACTTACTACAGTTGTTGAAGCAGCGGAGGTGCGCCGCGTCTCTCTGGTGCGATCAGGTTGATGCAGCTGCCAACGGTGAGCCAGAGGCGAAGTTCAACGACGGCAGAGGCGCTCGGGTGCAGGGGCGTCACGAGGAGGAAGAAGAGATGGAAAGGCAATGGAAAGAAAAGGAAAGGGGCCCTCAGCCCTATTTATAAGGGTAAAGAGATAAGCGACAGGCACGGGAATCGAGGAGCCCAAAAAATGGATATGTAACGAGGTTGTCGCTTCGATTGTTGGATGCTCATTAATAAAAGGGTATCTTCGGCTTTAAATGAACAGGTGACGTCACGGCGGTTTACTACAAATCTGGAGGATGACGTCATGGCGGTTTACAAGATCTATGCGAAGGTGCAAAGAGAGGAATTTTTCTAAGTGTTGAAGATTGACATGAACAAGTTCAAATCAATCTGGGGCCTAATGTTGGGGATATTACTACTGGACATAAACTGGCCAGGAGAGGCCGGGTTATCCCCATGATGATTACCTTATTTGAAGCCCATGAAGACATGAATGATGGCGCTTCATGAAGGCCCAAGGCCCAAAGGCGGGTTAAGGCATGTAGACGTAAACCGACATTGTTATGTAATTTGTATTGTAAGATAGAAGGAATAGAGACCGAGCTGGACACGTTGATGATCCGGCCTCGGGACTCTGTAAACCGACGGGTGTCGACCTATGTATATAAAGGGGCGACCCGGCGGCGGTTTAGGGACAACACACAACAACTCGAGAGCCAGGCAAAGCGGATTCGCTCCCTGGTCATTGAAACCCTAGCAATTCCATCACAACTGGAGTAGGTTTTAACCTTCATCATAAGGGGCCGAACCAGTATAAACTCTCGCGTCCTTTGTCCGCTTTAAACCCCTTTAAGCTAACCCGTAGCGATGGCTCCACGACTAAGTCCTTTCACAAGGACATATGCCGTGACAAAACCACGACACTACATATTTTTTTCCTCATTATATTGTGTTGGCTATTTCCTTGTAGATATTATTTAGGCCTACACTTTATATCCCGCAACTCATACTTTCTACTATTGATATATCTTGTACTTAGTGTGAATTGCTAACTTGTGTCATACACTTACATATCTTGTGATATTGCTCAAGTAAGGTTGTGTAACTTACTTGTGATTGTTAGTATCCTTGTTGTGCTCACCTAATTTAGATTAGGTTGTTGGTGCACTTTTTTGATCCTAGTATATTTCGGATTTGTGCTTGAAAAGTATCCTCTTAGTTTATTTCTGCATTAGGATAAAGCCAAATCCGTAGAAGGTTTTAAAACGCCTATTCACCCCCTCTAGGCGACATCATGGTCCTTTCAGTGTTGGTGAAAATGTTGATTAAGATTGGTCCGTCCATGATGAGAGGATCGTTGGTGATGACAATGACTTTGATTTCCCCCTCCCGGAGGAAGTTTCTCCAGCGGAATCGCTCCGTCAGAGAGCAAAAGTGCTCCTGCCCTGGTTCCACCTCGAGACAGCGGCGCTTCATTCTGAAAGTCTCTCTCTGGTTTTTTTTCTAGGGCAAATAGCATCATATAGGAGAAGATGGGCACCAGAGGCCTGCCAGGGGGCCCACAAGCCCATAGGGCGTGCCCTGGGGGTAGGGCATGCCCCTGACCTTGTTGCTCTCTGGTGGGTCCCCTCTTGGTATTCCTTCCACCAATATTTTTATATATTCCAAAATAATTCTCTCTAAATTTTCAGGTCATTTGGAGTTGTGCAGAATAGCTATCTCCGATGTAGCCCTTTCTGGTCCAGAATTCTAGCTACCGGCAGTGTCCCTCTTCATGTGAAACTTGCAAAAAAAGAGAAAATGCATAAGAATTGTATCATGGAGTGAAATAATGACCCAAAAGATAATAAATATTAGCAGGAAAACATGATGCAAAATGGGCGTATCAATATGCGATAATTTAGGCTGAAAGCTTCAATGGAGCTCAACATCCCAATACGTTATCGGTCCGTCAACTTTATATAAAGATAAATTATGCTACACAAATGGTCCGACCCGTAACTCTCTATATGGGCCGGAACGTGGGCCTATAATCATCTTGGGCCATTAGTAGGCCTAAACATAAAGTAGTTTCGGGCCTTTAACAGGCCAAGTAAACTGCCGGTCTTAATTGGGCTAGAAAATACCATGGGCTTTTAACAGACTAAAAAGTAGATTGGGCCTGAATTGTGCCGAACAATTCATGGGCTGACAGCAGGCCGAAACATACCTCAACCCATGATTGGCCCAATTACATTACGGGCCATTAACATGCCAAAATTTATCTCGGGCCTTGGCTGGCCCAATCACATATGGGCTGTAAGCAGGCTGGATGCAAAGCATGCCATAATTAGGCCCAACTATATCACGGGCCTTTAACACACCGATGGTCAGGTTAGGCTGAATTTTACCCACAAAGAGTACATGTCGTTAAGAGGCTGAAAGTCGCTTCGAACCAAAAATGGGCCCAAATGCAGCACAGACCATTAAATGGCCAAACATGAAACCGGGCCGAAAATGGCCCAAATGCACCAAGGCTGACTAATAGGCTGAAACAAATATCAAGCCAAACTGGGTCAACTATTAAACGGGCCATTAACAGGCCGAAATAAAAACCGGGCATTTAATGGGCCCAAAAGCACAATGGACTATTAACGGATTGAATTTGATATGGGCCATAATTTGGCCCAAAACATGGCAGGCTATTAACGGGCCAACTTGTTAATTCTGACAAAATCTTGTGGGCCTTTGGCTGGGTCAGGCCATTTAGCATGAATGGGCCACTATTGGGCCATGCCATGTGTCAACGTATCATAGGCGCCTATTGTCCAATGAATGGATGACATCAGTTGCAACGCATAGCTGACACATGGTTCCGTTGGCGAATGAGAATTTTACACGTGGAAAATCTCCATTGGTTCGGGCTGTTAACAGGTTATCGGATCCAAAACCGGCACCTGATAGTTTAATGGCGACCCATTACGATGGATGCCATGTGTCGCTTACACTTGGCAAAAACACTTCCATGACGCACCATTTATCATCATGGAAGTGGACACTTCTGTGATGATAATTTGAGTATTATCATGGAACGCTTCTTTGAAAACACATGTATGACTATCTTCATTCTGTCATAAAATCGTCACGGATGTACATGTGTGATAGAAAACCTGACCTACTGTGAAAAACACGTATCATCACGAAAGTGTTTTTTGTAGTTCTGGTCTTCGTCACCTCGGAGAGGCAGCTCGACCCATGAAGTCAGCTACGTGGAGGCGATGTTCAGAAGACATTTCGTTGAGATCACTTCAAGACTGGCGAGTGAAGACGACGTGCAGCGCATATAAGCCTGAAGTGCTGCCATCTTGAAGACTGGTTAAGGGAATACTCACTGTGCCCCGGTTAAGGGGCCTCTCACCACATCGACTCCCGACTTGGCAGGCCGGGCTCAGGACCACGAAGTCGGTTCTACCCTTCGAGTAGCCCATGGAGAGATACATGAAAAGTTTGGTAGCCTTAACATTCAAGACAAGGACTCCATATCCATGGAGGACTATATCTCCACCAGTGTAGCCGAGTAGGACTCTTGTAATCCCAGGAGCCGATATCTTATATAAGCAGGGGTCCGGGCTAGTCGATAGAACACATCTTGACAAAATAAGAAATCTCTTGTTAGATACTTGTACTTTGTACTAACTCTGACGAAATAAACATAGGCAAGACGTACGGTATTATCTCCTCGGAGAGCCTGAACTTGGGTAAAATCCTCGTGTCTCTATTATCCTCGTTCCAGGACATCTAGCTTAGCATCCCATACCTCGAGATCTGCCAGTTTAGGTTCCATCAATGTCGGCCTTGGGTCGGTGGTGGTTGACGACAATGGATCCAGAGGCAGATTCATATGTGATTCAAGCTAATAGAGGGTGATGGTGGTTTGCTCGACAAGGCAGAGGGGCTATTCAGGGCCATGGGTTCCAACGACTAGTGAGGTCAGGCCGCCGGAAACAGAGGTTGCATGGGGGCTGGTGGAGTGGTCGTGGAGCAACAGTGGCTGAGATGCTCACTTCAGGCCTATCGATGGTCAGATCTGATCTCATGCTAGGAAATGCAGTAGAAAACAAATAAAAATCATCCTATGATAACCCAGGAACAATATGAAGATGCATAAACGGTTTGGATCACGATCGTTACCGACTCTGAGTTGTAGAGGAAGAAGACGAGTGGGTCTAGATCGTATTTGGAGTCCCTCGAACTATAGATGAATGATGTCGTGAACAACCCATGAACGATCCAACGAACAGAGGACCGAAAGCATGCCATCTCCACTTGGTTGCAGGAGTACGGTCCTCATGATCTGGCAGTGCTTCGCCGTCCAGAGCTAATAGTCGTCGGAGAATTAGAGGGATGAGATTAGAACCACACTAGTCTTATAATTATGAGGATTAGATGATCTAGGTCAAGCTCTAATTGATCAACTAGAACTAGAACTAGAGAACTAGAGGAGGCTCCAAAACTTGTCTATCCAAATAGCACCAAAGCCTCTAGTATATATAAGATATAGGGAGAGGAGGGGCTGCCACATAAGGAGGGAAAACCCTCCTTGGTGCGTCGGCCAAATGGGAGTGGAGGAGTCGTCCCCCACTCCAATTCGGCCTCTCCACTTGTAAAAGTAGGGCACCTCGCTGATACGTCTCCAACGTATCTATAATTTTTGATTGTTCCATGCTATTATATTATCTGGTTTGGATGTTTTATATGCATCAATGTGCTATTTTATATTATTTTTGGGACTAACCTATTAACCTAGAGCCGAGTGCCAGTCTCTGTTTTTTTGCTTGTTTTTGAGCTTCGCAGAAATGGAATACCAAACGGAGTCCGAACGGAATAAAACCTTCGCGGTGATTTTTCTTAGACCAAAAGACACCTGTTGGACTTGGACTCCAAGTCAGAAGAGCTTGGAGTAGACGACAAGCCACAGGGGCGTGCCCTAGGGGGGATCCCCCTACCTTGTGGCCTACTCCAACACCCCATGACCTAATTCTTCGTCCTATATATTCACATGTATTCCTAAACCTCCAGAGGTATCTACGAAAACACTTTTGCACTGCTGCAACCTTCTGTTCCCGTGAGATCCCATCTAGGGGCCTTTTCTGGCATCCTGCCGGAGGGGGATTCGATCACGGAGGGCTTCTACATCAACTCTATTTCCCTTCTGATGAAGCATGAGTAGTTTAACTCAGACCAACAGGTCCATAGCTAGTAGCTAGATGGCTTCTTCTCCCTCTTTGATTCTCAATACCATGTTCTCCTCGATGTTCTTGGAGATCCATTCGATGTAATATTCTATTGCGGTGTGTTTGTAGAGATCCGATGATTTGTGGATTTATGATCAGCTTATCTATGAATATTATTTGAATCTTCTCTGAATTCTTATATGCATGATTTGATATCTTTGTAATTCTCTTCGAACTATCGGTTTAATTTGGCCAACTAGATTGGTTTTTCCTTCAATGGGAGAAGTGCTTAGCTTTGGGATCAATCTTGCGGTGTCCTTTCCCAGTGACAGTAGGGGCAGCAAGGCACGTATTGTATTGTTGCCATCGAGGATAAAAAAGATGGGGTTTACATCATATTCCTTGAGTTTATTCCTCTACATCATGTCATCTTACTTAATGTGTTACTCTGTTCTTCATGAAATTAATACTCTAGATGCAGGTAGGAGTCGGTCGATGTGTGGAGTAGTAGATGCAGGTAGGAGTCGGTCTACTTGACACAGACATGATGCCTATATTACATAATCATTGCCTTAGATATCATCATAACTTTGCGCTTTTCTATCAATTGCTCGACAGTAATTTGTTCACCCACCGTATTATTTTCTATCTTGAGAGAAGCCTCTATTGAAACTTATGGCCCCCGGGTCTATTTTCCATCATATAAGTTTCCGATCTTCTATTTTCCATCGTATTAGTTTCCGATCTACTATGTTGCAATCTTTTACTTTCCAATCTATAAACCAAAAAACACAAAAATATTTACTTTACCTTTTGTTTAGTTTTATCTATGTCTATCAGATCTCACTTTTGCAAGTGACCTGAAGGGATTGACAACCCCTTTATCGCGTTTGGTGCAAGTTGTTCGATTGATTGTGTAGGTATTAGTGATTTGTTTGTTCTCTCCTACTGGATTGATACCTTGGTTCTCTAACTGATGGAAATACGTATCTCTACTTTGCTGCATCACCCTTTCCTCTTCAAGGGAAAAACCAATGCAAGCTTAAGAAGTAACAGGAAGAATTTCTAGCGCCATTGCCTAGGAGATCTACGCCAAGTTAAGATCTACATCAAGCCTACCAAGTACCCATCATAAACTCTCATATCTTGTATTATATTATTCGCCATTTGCCTCTTGTTTACCTCTCCCCCACTTCTAAAATGATTTTCAAAAAGATTTGCCCTTTTCTTTGCCTTCTCTTTCGTCCTTCTTTTCGTTTGCCTTTATGTCTTACTTGGTTTGTTTGCTCGTTTGCTTGGTATAATTGTGTGTTTATTGAAAATCAAAAACAAAGTTTATGGATCCACTTAAAGTTTTCTACTTGGATTATTTTGGATCCATATGTGCTCGTGCTGAAACCCCAACTAGTTTAGTTGAGGGAAAATCTTTAGATGAGCATGCTCATTTTGTGCATCACCGTTTGTCCAAAAAAGGGAGACTCTTATGGAATGAAATAAATTGTTTGCTATGTTATGCTTGGAATCTTTGTGAACTTTGTGATTTTACTTGTTGCTCTAAGAACCCTAAAAAACACCTTCCCTACCTATGTGAGTTTAGTGATAATGAAATTTTATCTTCTTATGAAAAGGGTGTTTATAGTTACTATGATATTGAACAAATTGAAGAATTTGTTGCTTTTAAGGGTGCTTATGAAGTTGCTTCTTTGATTGAAAAGTATGATATTACTCTCTACAAATCTAAAACTTTTGACATACTTAAATATTGCTATGAAAACTATGCTCATAATGCCTATGTCAAAGAATTTATTGAGAGAGAATGACCATTGCTATGGAAGAAAATAATGATATTCATGAATCTATAGATAATTATGATTCCGATGATTTGATTTAAATATCCCTTGATGAACATGATGCTTGCTATTCTTATGGCCATGATGCCAATATTTATGGAGATGAATTTGTTATAGTTCCTTATGTTAAAAATGAGATTATTGCTATTGCACCCATACTTGATAGTTCCTCGAATCAAAAGCATGATTGCGATGATGTTATTATAAATTCTATTAATGTCAATTGTACTAATAATATGCAAAACCCTAAGCTTGGGGATGCTAGTTTTGCTATGTCCGCTACTTATTGCAATGATCATGATTGGGGTGATAATGCTTTTTATGATCTTGAAGATTTATTTAAGCTTCGTGATGAATATGTTTGTTATAATATTGAAAGTGGGTTTGGAAGAGTGTCAACTTTAGGAATTAAGGATCCCACTACTTTGGAGATTAATCGGTCTTATGAATTTTTTGATAAAAGTGGGTTTGGAGAGGTCATGACTTTATTTGATGTTAATCCTACTATTTTGGAAGAGTGTCAACTTTGCCTGCATGTGGATCATGTTGAAAATATTTTATATGATAGCTATATTGTTGAATTTGATTATGATCCTACATGTAATTATTATGAGAGAGCAAAAAAAGGGTTGTGGAAATTTTCATGTTACTAAATTACCTCTCGTTATGTTGAGATTGCTATTGTTTCTTTCTTTTTCTTTGCATATGCTAGTTTTTGCTTGCCTTGATAATTTGTTTGCCTATAAGATTCCTATGCATAGGAAGTATGTTAGACTTATATGTGTTTGTCACGTGTTTTATGATGCTCTCTTTGTGCTTCAATTCTTGTCTTTCATGTGAGCATCATTGAAATCTCAATGCCTAGCTAAAAGGCTTTAAAGAAAAGCGCTTGTTGGGAGACAACCCAATATTTTTCTTTTCTATTTTTAAATAAATAATTCATCTAACCTCTGGTTAGATGCGGCTTTGTGTTTAAATTAGTGTTTGTGCAAAGTAAGACCTTTGGGATGGCTTATGGTGATAGTTGATTTGATCTTGCTGAAAAACAGAAACATTTGCACTCAGGAAAACAATTCTCATTTTTAACAGAAGCGTGATAAAATACTGAATCTTTTTGCAGAAGATTAATAAAAAAAATCCCAGGTTCTCCTAATTTTTCATAATTTTTGGAGTTACAGAAGTATTCGAGAGTTACAGATTACTACAGACTGTTCTATTTTTGACAGATTATGTTTTCTATGTGTTGTTTGCTTATTTTGATGAATCTATGGGTAGTATCGGGGGGTATGAACCATGGAAAAGTTGGAATATAGTATATATTACACCAATATAAATAAGGAATGAGTTCACAAAAGTACCAAAAGTGGTGATTTATTTTCTTATACTAACGGAGCTTATGAGATTTTCTGTTGAGTTTAGTGTTGTGAAGTTTTCAAGTTTTGGGTAAGGATTTGATGGACTATGGAATATGGAGTGGCAAGAGCCTAATCTTGGGGATGCCCGAGGAACCCCAAGGTAATATTCAAGGACAACCAAGAGACTAAGCTTGGGGATGCCCCGGAAGGCATCCCCTCTTTCGTCTTCGTCTATCGGTAACTTTACTTGAGGTTATATTTTTTATTCACCACATGATATGTGTTTTGCTTGGAGCTCTTGTATGATTTGAGTCTTCGCTTTTTATTTTGCCACAGTCATCCTTGCTGTACACACCTTTTGAGAGGGACACGCATAAATCGTGATTTATTAGAATACTCTATGTGCTTCAGTTATATCTTTTGAGCTAGGCAATTTTGCTCTAGTGCTTCACTTTTATCTTTTTAGAGCACGGTGGTGGCTTTATTTTGTAGAAATTATTGAACTCTCATGCTTCACTTATATTATTTTGAGAGTCTCTAAACAGCATGGTAATTTGCTTTGGTTATGAATTTAGTCCTAATATGATAGAGATCCAAGAGGGGTATAATAAAAACTTTCATATAAAGTGCATTGAATACTATGAGAAGTTTGATTCTTTATGATTGTTTTCAGATATAGGGATGGTGTTATTAGAGTCATGCTAGTGAGTAATTATGAATTTGAGAAATACTTGTGTTAAAGTTTGTGAGTCCCGCAACATGCATGTATGGTGAACCGTTATGTAACGAAGTTGGAGCATGAGGTATTTTTTGATTGTCTTCCTTGGCGGTCGGGGACGAGCGATGGTCTTTTCCTACCAATCTATCCCCCTAGGAGGATGCTCGTAGTACTTTGTTTCAATGACTAATAGATTTTTGCAATAAGTATATGAGTTCTTTATGACTAATGTTGAGTCCATGGATTATACGCACTCTCACCCTTCCACCATTGCTAGCCTCTCTAGTGCCGCGCAACTTTCACCGGTGCCATACACCCACCATATATGTTCCTCAAAACAGCCACCATACCTACCTATTATGACATTTCCATAGACATTCCGAGATATATTACCATGCAACTTTCCACCATTCCATTTTATTATGACACGTTCCATCATTGTCATATTGCTTTGAATGATCATGTAGTTGACATCGTATTTGTGGCAAAGCCACCTTTCATAATTCTTTCATAAATGTCACTCTTGAGTCATTGCACATCCCAGTACACCGCCGGAGGCATTCATATATAGTCATATTTTGTTCTAAGTATCAAGTTGTAATTCTTGAGTTGTAAGTAAATAAAAGTTTGATGATTTTCATTATTAGAGCATTATCCCATGTGAGAAAAAAAGGGAGGCCAAGGAAGCCAGACAAAAAGAGAGAGAGAAAAAAAAGAGAGAAGGGGCAATGTTACTATCCTTTTTCCACACTTGTGCTTCAAAGTAGCATCATGATCTTCATGATAGGGAGTGTCCTATGTTGTCACTTCCATATACTAGTGGGAATTTTTCGTTATAGAACTTGGCTTGTATATTACAACGATGGGCTTCCTCAAATTGCCCTAGGTCTTCATGAGCAAGCAAGTTGGATGCACACCCACTTAGTTTTCTTTTGAGCTTTCATAAACTTATAGCTCTAGTGAGTCCGTTGCATGGCAGTCCGTACTCACTCACATTGATATCTATTGATGGGCATCTCCATAGCTCGTTTATATGCCTAGTTGATGTGAGACTATCTCCCTCTTTTTGTATTCTCCACAACCACCATATTCTGTTCCACCTATAGTGCTATGTCCATGGCTCACGCTCATGTATTGCGGGAAAGTTGAAAAGGTTTGAGAACACCAAAAGTATGAAACAATTGATTGGCTTGTCATCGGGGTTGTGCATGATTTGAATATTTTGTGTGATGAAGATGGAGCATAGCCAGACTATATGATTTAGTAGGGATAAGCTTTCTTTGGCCATGTTATTTTGAGAAGACATAATTGCCTTGTTAGTATGCTTGAAGTATTATTTTTTATGTCAATATTAAACTTTTGTTTTGAATCTTATGGATCTGAACATTCATGCCAAAATAAACAAAATTACATGGATAAATATGTTAGTTAGCATTCCACATCAAAAGTTATGTTTTTATCATTTACCTACTAGAGGACGAGTAGGAATTAAGCTTGGGGATGCTTGATACGTATCCAATGTATCTATAATTTTTGATTGTTCCATGCTATTATATTATCTGTTTTGGATGTTTTATATGCATCAATATGCTATTTTCTATTATTTTTGGGACAAACCTATTAACCTAGAGCCCAGTGCCAGTTTCTGGTTTTCCTTGTTTTTGAACTTCGCAGAAAAGGAATACCAAACGGAATAAAACATTCACGATGATTTTTCTTGGACCAGAAGACACCTGTTGGACTTGGACTCCAAGTCAGAAGAGCTTGGAGTAGACGACAAGCCACAGGGGCGCGCCCTAGGGGGGTGGGTGCCCCCTTCCTTGTGGCCTACTCCAACATCCCCTGACCTAATTCTTCGTCATATATATTCACATATATTCCCAAACCTCCAGGGGTGTCCACGGAAACATTTTTCCACCGCCGCAACCTTCTGTTCCCATGAGATGCCATCTAGGGGCCTTTTCCTGCATCCTGCCGGAGGGGATTCGATCACGAAGGGCTTCTACATCAACTCTATTGCCCTTCCAATAAAGCGTGAGTAGTTTACCTCAGACCAACGGGTCCATGGCTAGTAGCTAGATGGCTTCTTCTCTCTTTGATTCTCAATACCATGTTCTCCTTGATGTTCTTGGAGATCCATCCAATGTAATATTCTTTTGCGGTGTGTTTGTCGAGATCCGATGAATTGTGGATTTATGATCAGCTTATCTATGAATATTATTTTAATCTTCTCTAAATTCATATATGTATGATTTGAGATCTTTGTAATTCTCTTCTAACTATCGGTTTAGTTTGGCCAACTAGATTGGTTTTTTGCAGTGGGAGAAGTGCTTAGCTTTGGGTTCAATCTTGCGGTGTCCTTTCCCAGCGACAGTAGGGGCACCAAGGCACATATTGTATTGTTGCCATCAAGGATAAAAAGATGGGGTTTACATCATATTGCTTGATTTTATTCCTCTACATCATGTCATCTTACTTAATGCATTACTCTGTTCTTCATGAACTTAATACTCTAGATACAGGCAGGAGTCGGTCGATGTGTGGAGTAATAGTTGTAGATGCAGGCAGGAGTCGGTCTACTTGACACAGACGTGATGCCTATATTACATAATCATTGCGTTAGATATCGTCATAACTTTGCGCTTTTCTATCACTTGCTTGACAATAATTTGTTCACCCACCGTATTATTTGCTATCTTGAGAGAAGCCTCTAGTGAAACCTATGTCCCCAGGGTCTATTTTCCATCATATAAGTTTTCGATCTTCTATTTTCCATCGTATTAGTTTCCGATCTACTATTTTGCAATCTTTTACTTTCTGATCTATAAACCAAAAACCCCCAAAAATATTTACTTTATCTTTTGTTTAGTTTTATCTATCTCTATCAGATCTCACTTTTGCAAGTGACCGTGAAGGGATTGACAACCCCTTTATCGCGTTGGGTGCAAGTTGTTTGGTTGTTTGTGCAGGTACTGGTGATTTGTGCGTTGTCTCCGGATTGATACCTTGGTTCTCCAACTAAGGGAAATACTTATCTCTACTTTGCTTCCTCTTCAAGGGAAAAACCAACGCAAGATCAAGAAGTAGCACTCGCCTAGTGGCATCAACTCCATTCCTTTGGGCTTTTGAGGAGAGGGAGAAATTGTTAGAATTCTATGAAAGAGTCCTGGGCCATGGTGGCCTAATTCTCCTTCCACCACTTATCCTTTTAAGGCGCATTGATATTAACTGAAATATAAAAGCCTCCTAACAATTACTAGAGGCTTTTGTTATTAATGTAATATCACTCGAAACATTTTCCACCTATATATTATTTGTCGGGAATACCCGGTATTGCCCGATAAACTCTGAAACCCTTTTCATCACCCCGAAATGCATCTTGTTCCTCTCAAAACTTTTTCAAATATTAATGAAAAATTCTACAAATAAATCCTTGATACTCTCGTCCTACTAACAGTCAGCAGATCATGATTACCTTATGCTCGTGACCCTGTAGGTTTAGTAAAACATAGACATGAATGAAACCCCTTCGTTCAATGACCCATAGCAGAACCATGGACGTCCATATCGATCCCTGTGATTACACAAATGACATTTGAGTGAACCTTTGGTTATCATGTAATTTTCCCTTTGCTTCGTGATACTTTACAAAACATGAGATGCATTAATGTTCTCCTGAGTCATACACATGCTCACTATACTGTTATCCTCATTACCAGTTTTGTTCTTCTTTATCATTAAAGTGTTTTAGCATCCCCATGACATAGTCACCAATGTTTGTCCAAATGAGGATTGACTCCTTCACACTAAGAGGGCCCTAAGAATATCTCTCCCTCATTGTAGGAGTAAATTCCACCCTCGAGCTATCTAGTCCCTTGTCAAACTTCCTGATGAACCTGCAAGTTGTCGTTATAATCACCATGTTACAGATGACATTTGAGCAACCCCAAAGTCCATCGTATGGTGTGAAGTGACTATGATACTCATGGTCTGAGGAACTAAAACACATGTTAACTCTAAGTGTTATAACAATTTATTTTAGATGATATTATCTCAAAGTATAACAAACAAGTTTGGGTCAATTCAATGTGATCATTTTTTTAGACTAAGGCATAGCCTAGTGGTGGGGAGGGGTTGATGCCTTCCCACCCACCCAGGTTCAAGGCATGGTACTTGCAATTTCGGTTTGTTGCACCAATTATACTGTAGGGGGTTCCCTTACAGTCTTTCTACCAAAAAAATGTGATCGTTTTTCTAATGTCATACTCTCAATGCTGTTTTAGGACTATACACTTAAGGATATCCTAAGATCTGGAAAACATGATCACCAGCAACAATTGAGCCAGTCTTATAGGAAATACTAGGAACCTATTCTTTATCGTTTATCATTCCACACGTGCATATGAGTTTTCCACCGAATCGCATATTCTAGGATCATAGCAGTTATACATGAAATATAAACTCTTAATTAGGAAAATGGAAATGTAATACTACAACATTATTTCCTTTAGGGCATATTTCCAATAGTCTCCCACTTGCACTAGAGTCATTAATCTAGTTGCATAGTTTATTTTAACACCTATGCCTTATCCGGTGTTACTCATGCCTTTGTTTGTGGTAGAGTCTTCGTCATCGGTTTTAACGCATTCAAAACTATGTGATATTTGTGTTAGTCATGTCTCATTTTTATGTAGGATCTTGATTCCTTTTGCTTTGAGCAATGGCACTATTATTCACAATACAGTGTGACTAGTTTCATTGCATTTGGGATGACACCAACTATATCAAGACACTCCTTGATGAACTATATCAAGACACTTCTTGGTTCAGACTACTTTGATACATATGATGCTTTCAACATATTCCTATGATGTTATAGAATCCAGAATATTGTTCATGCTTGAAAACTATTCCAAACAATTATTTTATAATAGCCCTATAATAATTTATATCAATCATGAAGCTGGTGTTCATGTAACCATTTACAACGGACTTCTTCATCTCCTCTATAGTCAAGGAGCAAGTCCTTTATCCATCTGAGGTACTTAATTATATTAACAATTACCTAGTGAGACAATCCAGGATCACTTTGGTACCTGCTACTAAAACTTAGTACATAAAAACATTTGGCCTTATACATATCATAACATTCATGATGGATTGAATTATACACTCATCTATACATGCTTATCAACTGTCTGAGGACATTGATTTCTCCTAAGCATCGTGTTATGTGACATTGGGAGAAAACACATTCTCCATTTTAAACCTCGTCATGTTATGGGACATTGGGAGAAAACACATTCTCCATTTTAAACCTTTTATGTGACATTGGGACATTGATTTCTCCTAAGCATCATGTTATGTGACGTCTTGATGTATCTTTATAGACCTTTTATGTCCAGTAATTTGCTTTGCTTTAATTCATTGGAAACATATTCTTCACATTCTTTTATTGTGTTTAGAAACTTTACATTATTTCCAATCTACAATATGTCATTTACATATAAGATCAGAAATGCTATATAGCTCCCACTGAACTTCATATATACACAAGTTTCTTCATCATTTTAACAAAATCAAACCTTTTTGACTATTTCATTAAAATGTTGATTATAGCTTCTTGATACTAACTTGAAACCATATAAAGACTTTTTGAAGTTTGCACACCCATCCAGTATCCTGAGGATCCACAAAACTTTCCGGTTGTATCATCTATACATACTTTCCATTTAGGAAACTAGTTTTGATGCCCATTCCATTTACTTCGTACATTCTGGAGGGTCAACCAAGTTCCAAACTTAATTTTATATGAATCCCATTTTGGTGTGCATGGCTATAAGCCATTCCTTTGAGCTGGGAACCGCCATCTCTTCCTTGTAGTGCACGGGTTCATCTTCTTCTAAGATGAATATATCACTGTGAGATTATTTAGGAGGTTACCTCTTCCTGATCTATGCAGTTCAGTTGCAAGCTTTAACTAGAGTTTCTACAGCTGGTACTATCACTCAGTTGTGCGGATAACTTTCAGAACTTCTGTTTTGTTAATCCCTCTTACTTTCATCAGTGATTTAATAAACTTATCAAGTTGCATTGTCCTCCCACTTATTTCTTTATCGAGAAAACTCCTTCATGAAAAGTGTTTAATCTTTGTGACAAACACTTTGTAATTTGAACTTTTGGTAGAAGGAATATCAAATTATGTCTTTGGGATCACCTACAATTTTAGCATTTATCTAGATAGTGTACTCCATAACTCATATCATGTCCTCTTGCCAGATAATTAGAAGGTGCTCTTTTTAGTGTATATGTTGTTGTTTCAAGTGCATATCCCCAAAATTAATAAAAGCAGACCGGTAATAAATAATTCCACAATTATTTGAGTGTTTTCTAAACTCCTGACTTATATAATTTTCTTCATGATTTGAAGAACCTTTTAGCTTTTGTCGTAATAATCCATATCTTCATTTTGAATTTTTTGAACCTTTCAAATATTTCATTATGAATTTCTTTGAAATTTTCAAATATTTCAGACTTATATCAAGTAAATCATATTTACCCAACATAAATGAAGTATAATTATTAACCGTGCCCTAGTTTGCTCATCGGGCCCTATACATCACTATGTATTTTGTCAATTTGATTCAAAATCTATCGGTGTACAAAGTAGGGGCCTTCTGTACCCCTTTACTTGTGCATGGGTAGTCGCAGCCACACCCGCGGCCGCGCTTGGCAGGGCAGAAGAGGGAGCGAAGATACAAGGCTACCAGAGCAGCGCCCAAGCCAGAGGCGCAAGGAGCAAAGGGACAAGACGGGCTTCCCTCGGCAAGAGTCTTGCCGGGGCGGCCTACGTGGCCCCGGCAAGAGCCTTGCTGGGGAAACTTGCCCAACGCCAGCAAGGCCGCCGCCCTTGAGCCTAGGAGTTCCAACACCATCGACAACATTAGGACCAAGGCTCGGGAGGCGCCTACGTGGTGGCATGCAGATCTTTGTGATGAACAGAGGCCTGCAAGACTAGGTAAGAACCAGAAGACGAAGGCCCCAGGCAAGATCCTTGCCAGGGACGACCACAGAAACCTGGCGAGACCCTTGCTGGGACCCTGACAAGATCCTTGTCTGGGATATCTGCAGGGCCACAGCCAGGCCCACGCCTACAAAGGCCCCACTGCCGCATGACCATTCTGATGCAGCAGCCAGCCTGCCAACTAGGCGCGTACCTACGTGGCAACATGCAGCTTCTAGGCCAACCAAGCAAGCACCTGCGTGGTGGCATGTGGATCTTCGTGAAGACCCTGCCACCACACCAGCGCAGCAGCCAGCCAGCCAGCGTGGCGCTGCATGCCTTGTCAGCTTGGACGCGCGTCGAAGCGAGGCGAGGCGGCAACAGGCGAGATGAGCTTCTTTGTCGTCCCCGATAAAGCAAGAGGACACGTCGGCAGCGCATTAAATGTGTTTTGTCCCACGATGTGAGGGATAGACTTGTACACTGTAGACACTTTACACCTCCTGTGTGCTGCTGTGGCGACCCCTTTGACATATAAAAGGAGGCCCGAGGTGTACTGAGGGAGGATTCGGACTTTTTGGACCCTGCACACCTTGTAGCTGGTCCAAGAACACCAGATAAACACACCAAAGTAGGATTAGGGTATTACGCATCATTTGCGGCTCGAACCTGGATAAAATTCCCCCGGCGTTGATCTTCCAATCCCGCTCTTTCCACAGCCCCGTGCCCTGTCAACCATAGTAGGGATTCCCTGTGATCCCATAGGTGTCGTTCTTGAACCCCGACATCTTCGGCGCGCCAGGTAGGGGGCGCAAGCTGTGAAAATCTGGTTTTGAAGTCAACTCATCAACTCCTTAATCGCAATGGCTCGAGAGAAGAAGGCTACGTCGATCAGCTATGCTCTGGCGCCGTCGGCCAGGCCAGGCGATGGTGTCCGCAGCCACAACGGCCATCCGCGTGGCGACGGGAAAGCTAAGTCACGCAGAACCTTGAGCAATTCCTTTTTTATATAAGGTTATTCTCCTCGAAAACTCTTGCCCCTTGTATGGGAAACCTGTACGCGATGGAACCCTTCCACTATTGGCAATGCCCTCGTTCTATTTCGAGTCCGCTCAATAGTTCAAGCAGCTGCGCTGGGAACGGCAGGGTGGCTTGCCCAGCAGCAAGCGCCCCCCGGCTGGCTGCTAAGGATCCATCCTTCAAAGCGCCATAGCATGGGTTCATGGGCCGGTAAACCTATCCAACTAGGCATAGGGTGTGTACATACTAGAAAAGATCAAACATGAAGATATCGTGCTTCATTTCAAAGTACTACAGGGTTATGTTACATCAATAGTTGCTGCGGTTCTAACTTAAGATAAATTTGTCTTGGTCATGAACTCGCAGCGGCGATGAGAAACGAGGTGCCTAGTCCCGGGGCTGGCCCTCCACCCTCTTGACACCGTCGATGCAGCTGATGATGGGCTCAATACGCTCTTCGAGCACCGCGAGGTCTGTACCTTCCGGCAAGCTCTCCATCGTGTCGGTGAAGTCGACGCTGGGGTTCCAGAACGCCACCTTGGTGAGCACCTTGGTCAGGGCGCCCTGGCAGAGCCTCTGGGACTCATTCGCCAAATAAACTGCTCGATTGGCACGGAGCTGCTCTAGGGCCGAGGACGCCCTCGAAGAACAGGGTCAGCCTGGCATTGGGGCTTAGGTTCGGCTCCTGGGAGTACCTAACATCCGGCATGCCCATGACGGCCAGCTTCACGGAGATCCTCCCGGAGGCGGCTGATCCAGAGGTTTGCGCCCTTTGCGTAATCCTTATGCTCGGTGGCATCATCGCTCCGCAGCCGCTTCTCGTCCTGCAGGGCCTTGTTCAGGGTCTCCTCACGAGCCCCGGCCTCCGAAAGCTTCACCTCCAAGCCGCCCAGCTTCAGCTTCAGGTCGTTGATGGAGTCGTTGGCCTCAGACAGTAGCTTGGCCTTGTTGGAGATGGCGACATGCGCATCCGCCAGAGTGCGGTTGGCCATGTCCCTCTCCTCCGTCAGCCCCAAGATCTTCTTCTTCTGCTCCCCCCCCCCCCCCCGCTCTAGCTCCTTCACCTTGTCGGCGTGTGTCCTTGTGCTTCTGCTCCAGCTCCTGGGTCCGCTGCGCAACAATCTTCCCAACATCCTCGTCCTTGCGACGGAGCGTGGCGGCAAGCGCCTGCTCACGCGCAACGAGGTCTTCCTCTTGGCTGTTCAGCAAAGCCTGCTGCTGCCAGGCGGCCTCATCCTTGGCGGCTGATCCCTCGCCACCTCTTGGACCTTCTCGAGGTCGGCCTGCTTGAGGATGAGCTCTTGCTTGCGCTCGCCCATCTCATCCTGGGCAGTCCTCAGCTCCTCCCGGGCCTTAGTGAACCAGACCTGCGTCTGGGCGACGTGCTTCCCAAAATCCGCCTCCGCCTTATCCACCGCCGCCATCCTAGAATTCACCTTACCCTGCCGGGCACGAAGGAGCGCTTGGAGCTTCTGGAAGTTGGCGCTCATGGCCCAAAGAAGCTGCCCCTCCTGGGAATCACCGTCGCCGGTGCTCGGTTTGTCGACAACCTAGAGCCCGGCAGTGGCGAGCACCTCATCATCAAACACCTCCCCTTCGGCTGGCGCTCTGGTGCTCGCCGTCCCTGGGAGGCGGGCAAACAGGTCGTTGAGGGAGTCCTGGACTAAGGGGTCCTCGGGCGTCCGGCCTGTTAACCATGGGCCGGATTGATGGGATGTGAAGATATAAAGACCGAAGACTGCACCCGTGTCCGGATGGGACTCTCCTTGGCGTAGAAGGCAATCTTGGAGATCAAATAAGTAGATTCCTTTCTTTGTAACTGACCTTATGTAACCCTAGATCCTCTCGGTGTCTATATAAACCGGAGGACTTAGTCCAGAGGGAGAACAATCATCACCATAGCCATACAAGCTAGACCTCTAGGGTTTAGCCATTACGATCTCGCGGTAGATCAACTCTTGTAATACTCATATTCATCAAGATCAATCAAGCAGGACGTAGGGTATTACCTTCATAGAGAGGGCCCGAACCTGGGTAAACATCGTGTCCCCTGTCTCCTGTTATCATTGACCTTAGACGCATAGTTCGGGACCCCCTACCCGAGATCCGATGGTTTTGACACCGACATTGGTGCTTTAATTCAGAGTTCCATGGTGCCATCCTCAAAAGGTTTGATGGCCCCTTCAATCGTCAACAATGATGCTGTCCAAGGAGAAACTTTCCTCCTCGGACAGATCTTCATGTTTGGCGGCTTCGCACTGCGGGCCAACTCATTTGGCCATCTAGAGCAGATCGATAGCTACGCCCCTGGCCATCAGGTCAGATTTGGGAGCTTGAACTATGTTGCGGACATCCGTGGAGACTTGATCTTCGCCGGATTCGAGACCGCGGCAACCACTCCTGGTCACCCCAATGCACATGACCTAAATCTGTCATCGGACCGCATCCAGGAGATAGCTCCTATAACCGCTCTGGCCTTAGATCTGGAGCAGACTGCGCCATCCAAGGACGGGAAGCTCAACCCCGCCACGGAGGCCACAGATTCCCCGGTGTTGGAGCCGCACATAGACTTAATCTCACACGATACATGTTCCACCGGAACTCCGGACTCGTCTCCAGTCATAAGTTCCGAACCATGTGAGCCCGCGGACGCCGAACTTGATCGTTTATCGATCTTCGAATTCAGCGCCGCATACATCTTCCAGCACTCGCCTTTGGGCGACGTGCTAAACTCATTAATGAACTTGTCCTTGGCGGGGGACTCATAGTCGAACTATGTCTGGTTCGAACTAGGGGCTGATGATGGAGAATTTTGCTTCCCACCCGCCACCCACTTCATAGCCACGGTCGAGGATTTAACCGACACGTTTGATTACGACTCCGAAGACATCGACGGTATGGACGACGATGCTGATGAGGAGCAAAACCAAAATCCACCATTTACTAGACGCTGGACGTCCGCTTCTTTGTACGATATGTACATGGTGGACACACCCAAAACAACCACCAACGATGACAAAGAAAATCCAGTCGAGAATAAACCTCCTGAGATACAGCAAAAACGTCGGCGTCCTCGGCGCCGCTCTAAGTCATGTCATTCAGAAGACAGCAATGCTGGCACCAGAGAAAATAATACTCCGGACGACGCCGAAAACAATGAAGACCTTGCTGAGGTAACATCCGAATAGGAGGAGCAAGAAAACGGGCAAGCTAGCCCCGACGAACAGGCCATGCCCAATGACTCGGAGGACGGTAGTTATCATCCACTCACCGAGGATGAGGAAAGCCTCGGCAACGAAGATTTCATCGTGCCTGAGGAACCTCTCGAGCAGGAGCACTTCAAGCGCCAGCTAATAGCCACCGCAAGGAGCCTAAAAAAGAAGCAGCATCAGCTTCAAGTTGACCAAGATCTGCTCGTCGACACATGGACTGATGTTCTGGCAGCCGAAGCATATGGGCTCAAACGCTCAGCCAAGAGTTGCCCGAAGCAAAGGTTGCTACCTCAGTTCAATCAAGAGGCGCCGGAGTCCATGCCTCCCTCGCGTGTTGCGGCCGACCGACCACTACGCGGTCATGACAGTACAGCGGACCGACCACCACGTGGTCGGGATAGAGCGGCAACTCAGGCCGAACAGCAGCCTGCCCCACTCCACGCAAAAATAAAGACAAAACAGTTTGGGGTCATACATACGACCTCCGGCAGACCCTGGATAGCAGAGCGGGATATACCCGATCGATTTACGGATCGCGAGGACGTTCCTCGACACGTGATGATGGCTACCTATTCAGATGTGACAAACCTAGTCACACCTGAGCCGACAACCGCACACGGACTCCATCGGAGCTACGTCGCGATGCGGCCAGATATAGAGGCGCCTCACACCCTCTTTGCTTCACTGATGAAGTAGTGGATCACAAATTCCCCGAAGGGTTCAAACCCGTGAATATTGAATCATACGACGGGATCCTCCACATCACATGGCCTGCGGAGAAGACCTCCATGCTATCAAATACCTCCCACTAAAGCTTAACGGACCAGCTCGACACTGGTTAAACAGCCTGCCTGAAAATTCTATCGGCAGCTGGGAGGACTTGGAAGAAGCCTTCCTCGACAACTTCCAAGGTACATATGTCCGGCCTCCAGACGCCAATGACTAAAGCCACATATTTCAAAAACCCAGAGAGTCAGCCAGGAAATTCTGGACTAGGTTCCCAACCAAAAAGAACCAGATTGTTGACTGTCCGGATGCCGAAGCCCTAGCGGTCTTTAAACATAGCATCCACAACGAATGGATCGCCCGCCACCTCGACCAAGAAAAGCCAAAATCTATGGCAGCCCTTACGGCACTCATGACCCGCTTTTGCGTGGGTGAGGATAGTTGGCTGGCTCGTAGCAAAAACACAGCCAACAAGGCAGGCCCCTCCGAGGTAAAAAAACAACAATGGCAAGCTCCAACGTAATAGGCCCAAACGCCGAAGCAATGGTGATAGTACCGACGACACTAAAGTCAATGCCGGATTCAGCGGCTCCAAGTCCAGCCAGCGAAAGAAACCATACAAAAGAAACAATCAGGGACCATCCAGCCTGGACCGCATACTCGATCGCTCGTGCCAGATACACGGCCCCCCAGACAAACCAGCCAATCATACCAACAGAGATTGTTGGGTTTTCAAACAGGCCGGAAAATTAAACACCGAGAACAGGGAAAAGGGATCACAAAGTGAGGACGACGATGAGGAACCCCGGCAACCGAACACAGGGGGGACAGAAGAAGTTTCCCCCTCAAGTCAAAACAGTGAACATGATATATGCTACCCACATCCCCAAGAGGGAGCGCAAGCACGCACTCAGGGACGTCTATGCGATAGAGCCATTCGCCCCAAAATTTAATCCATGGTCGTCATGCCCGATCACTTTTGATTGTCGGGATCATCCGACCAATATCCATCACGGCGGTTCAGCCGCACTGGTCCTGGACCCAATAATTGATGGGTTCCACCTGACGCAAGTCCTGATGGATGGTGGCAGCAGCCTCAACTTGCTCTATCAGGATACAGTGCGCAAAATGGGCATTCATCCATCACGGATCAAACCCACAAAGACTACCTTCAAAGGAGTCATACCAGGTGTAGAGGCCCGCTGTACGGGCTCAATCACGCTCAAGGTTGTCTTCGGATCTCCGAACAATTTCCGAAGCGAGGAGTTAATCTTCGACATAGTCCCTTTTCGCAGCGGCTATCACGCACTGCTCGGACGGACCGCATTCGCCCGATTCAACACAGTGCCACACTATGCTTATCTCAAGCTCAAGATGCCTGGTCCACGTGGCGTCATAACAGTCAATGGAAATACCGAACGCTCCCTCCGTATAGAAGAGCACACAGCTGCCTTAGCAGCAGAAGTATAGAGCGGCCTTCTCAAGCAGAAACTTAAATCGGTTGTCGAGCCCATGGACACCACCAAGAGGGTCTGAACTACCCTGCAGCAGGACAGCTCGGCTCGTCAGGAGCTAAACTAGCAATTCGGCCTCCGTCTCAGTCCTGGTCAAGTAGTGGCGGTCGCACCACGTGTACATAACTACGCACTGAAAATTCCATGGGCATCGACAGAGGCATAGCTAGTTTGTGATCCACAGTACAGCTCAACCGACACCGGATACACACATACTTTCACTTTTATTCATTTCCTTTTCAAGTTTCAATCCCGCAGGCCCCATCTGATGGCCTGATCACCAGTACTCTTGAAGGATAAACACACCAAGACGGCGAGAAACGCAAACGTACGGGGGATTTTCAAGATGGTTTCATTAACAATCACTTTACCTGTTTTTTTCAGGACCCACACGCAGCTCTCCCTTGGTTTTTGGCATGTTAAATAGCCTGTTGCTTATCGCACTACTTGTATCAATGTGCCTCGACGTATTAATCAAATTACAATGAAAACAGTTCACGGCTGGAGCTTTAAGGACATAGCTTATCACCTTTTGCACCCTTTCTGTTTTATTTCTTCCTTTTTCTCTCTCTTTTTCTCCCCTGTGGGTAACCCTATCAGGTAGCACCCGTACAGTTTGGTACATTTGATGTTTGCCAGGGGCTTCATAGAACCCCACACTACGGCAACAAAAGTCCGAACACTTTTTATAAGTATAGTTTGGCACCCCGAATTTAGCACTATATGCATTGGCTCCGAATCATGTCTTTGGTCAATAGTTGGGTTGCCTGGCTCCTATGCTTGCTACCTTACGTTCCACTATATCGGCTAAGGTAGTAAAGGGAGAACTACTGTCATTGTGACTTGGTTTATCCAAAGGCGCACCTTAGTAGAGAAAGCTGAAAACTGACTATCATGATGCGGCGAGAGCCGGTCAACTCTTCGGAGGTTGTAAATCGTTGGGGATTTCTTTCGCATTACGCGAAGGATCGGTACTTCCCGATTAGACGCTTATAGAACTCTAGTTCGGATACTAGGGGTTGCGCCCATGTTTCTATTGTCGAACTCCTATGGCTAAGTGAGGGCGTTAAAGCCGCATAGTCTGATTGCCTGGTTCGTTGCGCTAAACAACTCCTTAAAGGACCATATAATTGGATCAACATTGTTTAGATTCCATACCGAACACCTCCGTACTACCTACGTGGGGGCAGAAGGCGACGACTAGCCAACCCTCAGATTTCATACAACACGGCCGCACAGGAGGTAAAATTCAAAACATAACAAGCATTATATTACAAACCCACTTTGTTCTATCATACAAGGTAGAAGGAACTTGAATACATTCATTCAAAGATAATATCATGCGAACACTACATCGCTACAATACGAGACCCCTCCAGGACATCACCAAAATACCGCTCGGGTATACGGTGCTCCTTGCCCTCGGGCGGCCCCTTGGTCACAAGCTTGACGGCGTCCATCTTCGCCCACTACACCTTGACGCAGGCAAAGGCCATACGCGCTCCCTCGATGCAGACGGACCACTTGACGGTGTCCAGCCTAGGACAGGCATCGATCAACTGCTTCACGAGGCCGAAGTAACTGCCGGGTATAGCTTTGGCTGGCCACAGACGGATTATTAAATCCTTCATGGCCAGTTTGGCCATCCTGTGCAGCTCGACTAGCTGTTTTAGCTGGTCGCTAAAGGGCACCGGATGTTCTAGCGCAAGATATTGCGACCAGAATAGTTTCTTCATGGAACTCCCTTCTTCGGCTCGGAAGAACTCCACGGCATCAGACACACTACGTGGCAGATCAGCAAAAGCCCCTGGAGAACTCCGAATCCGGGTTAGTAAAAGATACTTCCTCTTCACATACTTGCTTTGCATACTAAATGCCTTACCTGCCGCGATCGTCCTGGCCTCCTGGATATCTCGAAGGGCGCCCTGGGCCTCACTCCAGACCGTCTCCGCACTCTGACGAGCCTTGGCGAGTTCGGTCTCTTGAGCTGACGCATCACGCTCCAATGTCTCGCACTTCCTCACCGCATCCTGGAGCTCTTGTTGGACCTCGTTGACCCGGGCCTTGAGCTTCTTACGGGCGGCCTGCTCCTTGACAGCCTTCCCCTCGGCTTCGGCCAGGGCCTTTCTTAGGGCCTCAACCTCAGTTATCGCTTCTATACATATCAAGAAACTTCGGTCAATGCATATCATTTTACTTTTTTAGAATATATAATGGGTGATCACATACCTTGTTTTTCTTGGAGCTGCCTCCTCACTTGGCCGAGCTCCTCCTCGGCCTGCTCCAGTCTTCGCTTCAGTTCGGAGACCTCGGCAGTATGTGAAGCTGCGGCCAACAGCGACGCCTGCGTATTCATTTCAGACAAATTTAGTTAGTTTCCTGCAATAAAGGATTGATCCTCTGTCCGGCTTTTTCTTTCCGAACACCGGACAGTGTCTCAGGGGCTACTGTCTATATTGGGATTTTCTCTTTTTTGGCGTCACTTACCTCAAAACCTGTCAGCAGGCTGCTGCAGGCTTCTGTTAGTCCGCTCTTGGCAGACTGAACCCTTTCAATTACCGTGCCCATAAGAACACAGTGCTCATCCACAATGGAAGCGCTTCCAGCAGATTATCCGGTGCCCATGGTTGGACAGGGGTCACGGGTGAAATAGGCATACCCCCTTCTTTCGAAGGAGGTTGCGCGCCAGATTCCGGAACCGTATCGGTCTCCAGAATCGAATCCGGCTGAGGGCCGAACTGACTACGGCCCTCACCACCAGTCTCCAGGGGGATTGGCTCCCCCTGGTGTCCGGCGACGGAGGCCTCGCCTTCTGGCACCTCCTGAGCCTCCCCACGGCCTGGGAAAGTCCTTCGGGACAGCACCTCTGCGTCACCCTTGGCCTTGGGGGAGTAGGTGGTCAGCGGTGACTCGATGGTCATTTCTGTTGAATCCAAGGAACCTCGTGACGAGGATCGCTGGGAGCTGTCGTGGGCCAGACTGCAGTAGCATAACTAATCATGTCAATACAACAAGGAGGAGAGGCTAGATTTATGGGCATGTATGAGTCTTAGCGCTTACGAGGCAGCCTGAGGCTTAGTGTGGGGGCATCGCTCCGAACTGCTGTCAATGCCCCATGCGGAGCTGCCCACGAGCGGGCCTTTCCCCTTCTTGGGCGCCTCCGCCTCCAGAATTGTGGAGGCCACCCTCTTCTTCCTCCCCCCATCAGGGGGAGAACCGCTCTCCTCATCATCATCATCATCATCATCGTCGTCTTTGGCAACGGAGGAGCGGGTCTTCTCTTCGGACGTCGTGTCCGAAGCGCCCTTGCGGCGGGGGCCACTCCAGACCCCCTTGGCCTTCCCCATGGTCTTCTTCTCCGGCGCCTTATAGGGCGCCGCCACCAGCATCTTCGCTAAACGTGGGATGACTAGTTCTTCAGGCAGCGGAGCCGGACACTGGATCTGCTTCACCCTCTCCATCCATTCCTGAAGAAGCAATGATAATAAAAGCTTGATACAATCCTTGAAACAAGCAAGTAGGGATGCGTTAAAAATAACATACCTCATTGGCGAGGTGGTTAATGTCATGCCCACGATCCGAATCTGCGGCCGGCGGTGTCTCGTTGCCCTTGAAGAGCAACTTCCACGCGTCTTCGTGAGTGGTTTCGAAGAGCCCCTTCAGGGTATGGTGCTTCTTTGGATTGAACTCCCATAAAGGGCAGCTTCGGCTTTGGCACGGGAGCATTCGGTGAACTAGCATCACCTGGATTATATCGACAAGCATGATACCTTTGTCCACCATGCTTTGAATGCGTGTCTGCAGCGCTATCAGCTCATCTAGCGAGCACCAGTTCGGGCTCTTCTCAACCCAGTAGGTGAGTCGCATGGGAGCGCCGGAGTTGAATTCGGCAACCACGGCCCAGGTGGCGCCGCGGGGTTCAGTGATGTATAACCACTGTTTCTGCCATTCCTTGACAGTCTCTATGAAAGTGCCTTTTGGCCAGGAGACATTGGTCACCTTGCTCACCATGGCGCCTCCGCACTCCGCGTGATGGCCATCCACCACCTTCGGCTTCACGTTGAAGACCTTGAGCCACAGCCCGAAGTGGGGGTTGGATGCGGAGGAAGGCCTCACACACGAAGATGAATGCCGAGATGTTGAGGAAAGAGTTCGGGGATAGATCATGGAAGTCTATCCCGTAATAGTACATCAGCCCGCGGATGAAAGGGTGGAGTGGAAACCCTAGCCCGTGGAGGAAATGAGGGATAAATACCACGCTCTCGTTGGGCTTCGGTGTGCACTACAAGAAATATGTCAACTTGTGACCCTCACTATTGGCCGCTGGAAGGTCATAGTTTTTCATTTGCGACCTTTTTGTGACCAAAAATAGAAGGTCAAAAGTTGGCGGTCGTAAACTGAAATTAGCGACCTTCTCTGTGAGAAGGTCATAGACGTTTACGACCAAAACAGAAGGTCGTTGAACCCATGACCTTTTGTTTTGGTCACTGGCTGTCTGCCTAGGCCACGTCGGATCCGACGTGGCAATCTGACGTGGCAAAATTGCGACCAATTGAGATGGTTGTTGATAAGATTCAGCCCGGTACGATTGGGCGTTTTACACGGGCCAGGCCCAACAATTCAGCCTTTTATATATTTTTCTGTCAATTTTTGATCGGCTTCATGGGCCAGGCCCAACAATCTGGCCTTTTTATATTCACAATTCAGCCTTTTTTATATTATGGGTCGTGGCCTTTTAATAGTCAAGTTCTTATTATTTTCACCCTTCTCTAACGAGTTTTTTCCATTAAATAAACAGCTCCAAACCAACTTAGTTTGGGCCATGGCCTATTCAAGCCCAGTACTATTTTCTACCATATTCAACCCATATGTAGTAGCATGTACACAATTTTCATAATCTTCATGTCATTTAAAGCAGCATGTACACAGGGAATACAACATTTAATTACACAGGAATACATTATCTACACAATTTGCCTTAACTTACTACTACATAGCATTGTTCAGCTCGTATTAGCACATCTGGTACTGTCCTAATGGTAAGAACCAAGTAGTACAAACTTCATTGCTCCCTCTGATGTGCTCCAGATGTGACAACTTGCCTTCCTACAAAAACATAACATTACATTAATAGATCAATCAAGGAGGAAAGGGAAAAAACAGGCTGAAATCATCGCGCGCACAAATAACAACATAATACATTAATGTATAATGTAACAAAAATATATGTATAATCATGGAAATTTCCAACCAACATGCGTACATGAGTCACAGTAGAACTAGCAAAAGCGGATTAGTTATCAGCAACATGCGTGCCATGTACAAAACTGAAGAAGATTTCTATGCATTCAGGGCATTCCGGGAAGCCTCTATCAGTCATCGATTTCTATGCCAAGTGAATTTAGTCAAGCATGTAAGTGAATTCAGAGCAGTGGAACTAGGGACTAGGGATTGACAGCAATAGCACTAGATTCAGTCAAGCATGAAAGTGAATCTAGAGCAGCAGCAAAATCAGGGAACGTGAGAGAGGTAGAGGGAGGCTCAACCATGGATTGCTGCTGCCCCATGGTTGGGTATGTAATTGTCGTCGCACCTCCTTGTGGATGCTGAGGTCGGAGACACCGGATCTGTGCGGGCATCCGTCTCCCATCTGCACGAGCTAAGCAAACCGTAGCAGGTAGTCCACCATAACCTTCTTCCTCTTTGGTCGCACCAGCGGCGTCTGCAGATCCGCCATGGCCGGAGGCTGACTTCTGAAATGAAAAAGAGCACAATGATGATATAATAGTAACAGGGAAGCATACCAGGGATAAACTGTACATAGGAAAGGCGATAAATAACAAAAGCAGCAATAACATATTCTCATGACAACCAGGACATAACCATCCCGATTCCATTTTACCATGTACTATACCGTTTAAAAGTGAAGCATATCAAGAAGAAATTGTACATAGGCAGGCTGAAAAGAACAGAACATTAGCATTGTCATGGCTCCCAAAGACAAATATTGACCAAGGGGTGTATCAGTAAGACTCGTCCATCCCAATTCCATTCTGAATTTTTAATTGTCATATAATGGTAAGAAATTAAGCAAAAATGGTGCAGCAACATGGATGAGCATATCCTATTACACAAATAGATGCTATCACGGACAGCGCAATGCATCTGCCAGGCCATTGGACATCATAACATGAGTAATATTGCCATCTAAAGCACTTATTAAGAACACCAGAATGAATTGTCTTGGACACCTCTGAAGCTCGCATTAAACCGAGGACCAAACATGTTTGCTCTAGTTGAAGTGAACTGAACTGAACTAAACATGGCAGAAAAATCGAAAAACAAATGATAATGTGAGGGGGGCAGGTTCTTGTTCTTGCTCACCATTGATGGTAGCACTTGATGCACATGTCGTGGCTGCAGTTGCGCAGCACGACCCTGCTGTTGAGCTCCATGCAGATCCTGCACTCCTCCTCTATCTCGGTGTCGATCTCGGAGACGGGCCTCTTGCTGTCCTCCGGCTCGTCTCTCCTCCTGTACCTCTCCGAGCACGCCGCCCTCTGCCTCCAGTCGTCAGAGTCGCTCATCCCGTGCTCCAGTTGCATGAGGGAGGGGAATATCATGGCTGCAGACGGACAGAGGATGGGCATTAGTAATATCACAGGTCGAATCTCCAAGCCGACACGCTGACAGCGTGAACATCTGTTGTTCTTGTCAGTTGTTTACAGAGTGTTTACCGACTCTAGAGGCAAAAAAGGGCAGCATCATCTGTACAGCACCAGCAGCAAAATCCCAGAAACAAACCTATCTCAGAATCTAAACTTGATACGAATCCATGCCAAACTGAATCTACCAAGCCTGACAACATCAACATGACTCGATTGTTTCTAGCTATTGCAAGGCACGCCAGAAAACTTCATTTAATTTTCTTAGGAGTTCTAAGGACTTAAAAGATACAGAAACAAATTCTTGGTTTAAAGCCTCAATTAATATGAAGTTCAGAAACTGTCGAAATAAGATAAACAAAGTAGTTTACAGTAAATCAATCTTTACAGCAAAGACATCAGTCTGCCTGCCAATTTCGCGACTAAATTCACGAATGTTTCAGTTTGCCAGTTAACCACTAGAATCCATTCATTTAGCCAGGAGAGCCTGCAACCTCAAGGTTCTACACACACACACACGCGCACACACACACACACACACACATGGTTCCTATCGCCTTCATGCTTCAGACTATTATCCAGCACAGACCAAACAGAGCCAAAAACAACCCCATTGGCCAAGCACACAAAGAAACTACGAACTCCTCACATCTCCACATCAAAACAAGTAGAGCGAGTGAAAAATGTTACAGAGGTGGGCATCAAAGTAAGAACCAGTGAGGGGCGATGCAGGGCTCCGGCGGCGCGGTCAACGGGCAGGAGAGGCCGGATCTGCTAGGTGGGGGAGAAGGTCCACGCGACGAGGCTGGTCAGAGGCTTGGGTGGTCAGAGGAAGCGGGTCCGAGCGGCGAGATCTTGGACAGACTCCATCCATGGTGTTGGCTGTCATAACGAGAAAAGGACAGAGAGAGCAGGAGGTTAGCGAGGGAAGAGAAGAAAGGGAGCATGGGAAAAGGAGAAGGCAAGGGAGAGGCTTGGCTCACTGGCCTGGGACTCTTGCCGCCGGCGGGCACGCGTGGTGGAGCTGTTGGTCCTGTGGTGCTGCGATGAAGACGGAGGGCGATGAGAACGAGTGGAGGCACGCACGGGAGGAGCTCGGGAGGGCGCCATGGGTCTTGTACATGCTCGAGCAGCGAGCTCCTCTTGCTCGGACGCGGGCGTAGAAGATGGAGCTCGGGCTCCTGGTCGCTGCTCGGGAGGCGCGAAGAAGAGGAGGTCGGTGCCTCGCGGGTTGTGTGGGGACGAGGAGGCGTCGGGGTGCGTTGCTGGGGAAGGAGCACGGGCGGTGGGAGTGCTACTACTGGCATGGATGGATGGTTGGATCGATGGAGGCCGGTGGTTGCAGGTGGCCTCGTTCCCGATGAGATCGAGAAGGGATGTGGCCATGGGCGTGCGGTTTGGTTGGGTGGGGGAAGGGGAGGGGTGAGAGGAGTAGGGCGTGCAGGAGACCATGGACGGCGGCCAGCTCCGCCGGAGGGAGGTGCCACCGGCGATCTGGAAGGGAGGAGGCAGCTCTCTCTCTCTCCGTCGGGCGAGACAGCGATGAGATGGATGGATGTGGGAAAGAAAGGAGGCGGGGGGTGGATGGAAAATGACCATCTAGGGTTTCGGGGTTGGTGTGGAAGGGTTGAGGACAGCCGTTGGATCCACGAGCATCCGATGGTGTATGATACACGATCCGCGTGAAACGTCTACGGACCAATTAGAATGCAGTATGATGCTATGACCATCTAAATTGGTCATAGTTGCCTAAAAATAATGTGTTAAAATCATGTCAGCTATTTTATGACCTGAGAAATTCAAAAAGAAAATAGAAAACCTTCTCATTGTGTTATGGGGGGAGTCGGCGAGGAGGTGGCGGCGGCTGCGAGGAGAGGAGGGGTGCGATGGGGGGGGAGTCGATGGGATCTGACCTAGGGTTTGGCTGCGGGTGGGGGGTATCTCTTTTTCATTTTATTTTCTTTTTTCTGGATAGATGGATGGATGGATGGATGTGGGATGGAGAGATGGATGGATGGATGGGCGCCATGTCATCGATCCGTGGGAAGAGTCCTGATTGGTTCAAAAAACCAGTGATTCAAAAAAGTATCGAAGTACTAAAAATAGAGGGATTTTGTGAAGTAGCTATCAAAAATATTTTGCAAAATGGCACCACACAAATTTTCACCAGAGTTAGACCACATTTTATGGATAAGGACCAATTTCTATGCATTTATGATCTTTCTAGCTATTTTTAATCATTTTTCGAGTGCCCAAAATGACTTTTTTTGTGAAGTACCTACCATATATTTGTTGCAACATTGTACCAAATCAATTTTCTAAAATACTAGGACATATTTAATGCACAGTTGACCAAATGATTGGGTGTCAAAAATTTTGATCCACCTCTCATGAAAAAGACAAATTTCCGCTCATTCAGTAAGAAGCGGGTCAAATTTGAACTGCAGCGTCCTCATAGTTTGCTCTTTATTTTTTCAAAAAATCATTTATAGGTACATAAGTATCTATTTAATTAGAGAAACATCAAAAGTTTTCCAAGATTCAACCAGTAGCTTGGAACGGTCAAACCCGCCATTTTGATTGCATTTCGAAACGGGCATAAAAAATTCAAAAAAATCCAAAATTGGAAAACCTTCGCATTGTGTCATTATATGTGACCAAGTTTCCAGGAAAAATAATAAACTTATAATACGGCAATTATTTTTAAAAAGTGTTCTCAGAAATGAGCTATCATATGTGAAGATTCATGGCTTCCAAGCCAAATGATCAATCTTATGGCCACATTCATGGCATAGTTTGTTCAAATGATCTCATATTGTGCACAAGGGTGCATCTTGGAATTCCAAACAATGTTTCCTAAGGGAGTTTTCATTTTCTTTGTACGGAAAATTCATTTTCCATTTTTTGAATGCCCGAAATGAGTTTTTTTGTGAAGGACCTACCATATATTTGTTTCCAAATTGGACCAAATCATTTTTTTAAATATTAGGCCATATTCACTACAAGGATACCCCCTATAAAGCAACATATATTCTACAACATTTTGACTACAGGTTGCAAAATTCACAAGAGATATGCATATAAGCGTTGCAGCATATGCGTTGTAGACTTACATCTCATGACCATAATGTCATACATAGATTGCAACAGATCTTATATGTTGCCATGTATGTGTTCTATATTATGTAATTTATAAGGCTGCAAATTTACATAATTAAAAATATAAATTAGACACGCCAACACACATAATGAATGTGGTGACAAAAATATCTGCTTAAACAGCAAAAAATTATGAGTGGCAGTGGGATTGAACTCTAGACATCTTCTTTCAAAGACAAACCCAGTAACCACTAGGACATCTAAATGCTTGTGCCTACTAACTTCATTTTCCCATTTTATTTTTTCTTTAGTTCGGGGAAGCCCCAGGTTTTGGGAAGCTTCCCAGGCCGTGTTTTTTCTGGACCACTTTCGTTTGTTTTTTCTTTTGTTTTTTTCTATTTCTATTTTTTTCAAAATGCATGATTTTTTTAACATTGATGAACTTTTTTCAATATTGAGATTTCCTTCTAAATTGATGAACTTTTTTTTTCAAAATTATGAACTCATTTCAAATTTGAGACATTTTCTTGAAAATTGATGAACTTTTTCCCAAATTCGATGGACTTTTTTTACAAATTCAATGTAATTTTTTTGAAATCGATGAGATTTTTTAAAATTGATGAAAATTTTCATATTTGTCAAATTTATAAAATTTTATCAAATATATGATTTTTTTATTTCTGCTAACTTTTTCCAAATCCGTGAACTTTTTTAAAATTCATGAACATTATTTTAAATCAATGAGCTTTTTTTAATTTCATAATTTGTTTAGAAAATTGTGAATTTTTTTGGAATTCTATGAACTTTTCAAAATCGTGTTAACCATTGGCCTGTTTTTCCTTCAATCAGAAGCACAACACATCCAAGAGAAGAAAAACAGGAGGCAAGAAAGGCAAGTTGAGCGAGAATAAATAAGAAATGGGATTGGATGAAAAATAAGCCCAGTAACAGCTTACCCGCAGGTCCACCCGGGATAAGAGATGGGCTTCAAGAGAAAGGCAAGTTGAAGACGTTGCTGTAGGGCTGAGTTCTTTTCTCCCTTCGATCCAACAAGTTCCCCTAAAAAACAAGAAATAAATAAATGTTGTAGCCATAAGCATACGTAAACACTAGTCTATCTTGTTGGTGATTTCCTTGTGTCCATTCTAGTAGGGCCAAGTTCGAACTTCTGCATGGTTGTCTTCGGACAAAATTTCATATCGCAGGCATTTATTTATTTTCATAGCAGGCATAAATTGAAATAGAAGACAAAATTAAACATCATTGGACTATGAGGCATGACAGAAAATAAGAATGATTTTTTTAATATAATATATTAAAGGTATTAAAACGCACATAGACGATTAAGTCTGCAAGTCAAAATCCCCTCGAATTGGAATCAAAGTTGGGGGATGCTTGTGGGTGTCCGGACCCGTGCTAATGTACGCAGTCCCGCCAGAACACTCTTCCGCATGAACTGCTCTACGACAAATTTCATACCCCAGGCATAAATAGATTTTTTTGTAGTAGGCGTAAATTGAAATAAAAAGTAAAATTAAGCAGCATTAGACTATGAATTGTAGGCATATTTTTTAGCGGTAGGGAAATATTACGAGGTCAAAAATAATAAGGTATGACAAAAAATAAGAATGATTTTATACCTTTTTATTATAATATATTACAGGTATTAAAACACACATATACAGTTAAGTCTGCGAACCAGAATTCCCTTGAACTGGAACCAAACCTGGGGGAAGTTTGCGGGCGTCTAGACTCGTGCTAATGTACGCAGTTCCAACAAAACACTCTCCTGCATGAACCGCTCTAGGAACTGCTCCCGCATATCGATGTCGGCCAGCCACCCCAGAATGGACACGACTCGACGGCCTTGATGTCGGTCGGAACAATCCGCCTGCCCGGGCTAATTAAGTAGGGATCCAGCGTCGAGCAACCCCATCTTTATCTCATCTTCGCTCCTCTCCCCACAACCATAGGCTCCAATCCGATCCTATCCTAGACCGGCAAGATAGGCTAGTCAGGCTCTGTCGGATTGTTCTCGGCGCCGGCGGAAGATCTTCCTTCAGATCGTGGCACCGCCGTGTGTGGTCTTTTGTCCCATCGTTCTCCTCTATGTCATCAAAGAAGGAGGTCGTGCTCTCCTTGGATGACCAAGAGTAGCAGCAGTCACCCCTCCTTGCCTACACTGCCACAATGGACGAGGAGTTTTAGTGAGAGTTCGAGCTCCCTCCGTGACCGCAATTCGCGCCGCCCTCGCCACTGCCTTCCCCGCGTCATCACTGATTGTCGCCCTATCGATGCCCGGTCGCTGTGAAGCTGGATCCATACCTGGAGCTCACGAACGCACATGGGCACCTCGTGCCGTAGCTCAGACGCGGCCGTGGGAGAATGTTGCCGCAATGCTCTAACGGCGGCCGAGTTTCATGACGTGGCGCAATGCACATCAACGTTGCGCCATACTAGGTCCTTGCAAACGCCGCACTGGTGGAGGCCTATACCATCTACCAGTTGAAGACCATCGTGAAGATGTCCGCGTGGCACCGATGCCGCCCCGACGACTAACTAGTCATGATCATCTTGGGCTAGTGGCTGCGCGCCGCTGCCCTCATCACCAACAAGGGCAAGGGAAGGGCGGTGGGACGGGGTGGTGTCCGCGGTTGATGGTGCCCTGCATGCGACGATGGAGGAAGTTGAGCAAAAATGCCGTGAGCGGCAGGTCACGTCCTATTAGGCCCGGTTTGAGCAACAAAAATCAATATTACTTCACCCATCTTGCATTGAGTTTTTACAAACATAGAAGAAGCACATTGTGTTTGGCACAAATATATGTACATGTGTGTGTCAAGGGCTAGATCTGATAATAACAAAATTTATAAATTGTTTCGCTTGAAATTTTTACTACTTGTATTCTTTTCTGATTTGGCATCAAAATTTTCCTTTCCCTCCATTCTCTCCCACAGTAGCGACTAATTTTGGTGAATAGAAAATATAAGTACGCGCTCTTATTACCATGGCCCCACCAGACATATGAATCAAGAACACATACCAAAATCAGGCATCACGATGAGGTAACTGCGCCATCAAAATCGGAAACCTCCCCCTCCCGTCCCCCATATCAACACAGTCCCCTTCCTCGTCTCGTAGGATCCCTACCTTGAGGAGATCGATCATGGCCTGCCCTCCCTCCTGAACCTCGTAGCTCACCCCGACGATTCATTGAGGTCGAGGGCACAAGGGGCATGTCTTGTTCACCAACTGGGACGGAAAGCAGATTAGTCCCCACCCCTGATTCATAGACACACAAGGTAAATACTAGTACGACTTGAGGATTTTGCCTCCTCCCCGCTTGGTTCAGATCTGTCCCTTCTATGCTTTCTAATTACTCTTCTCTTGTGTGAATTTGATAGTGCACACCAAGTGTTTGATAGCTGTCCTCTGTTACTAGTTTAGAATATTGGGAGCCTTCAGATAGAGGGGGTTGTTTCTGATTCTTCTTCTATAAGGTTACACCTTCCCTACTTGATTGATATTATCCTTTTAGGTTTTATTCATTATAGTGCCCTGACGCTTGTTTGTTTTGGTGTTCGTAGGTTTACTGAACATAAGAGGTGGCTTAAATCTAGTAACTGTTAAGGTTTCAGGTGTGGACGCGTGCAATATTTCAATGTAGTTCTGCACCATTACTACCTTGGTGAGTTCAATCTCTTTGTAGACTTTCCTTATGGTACTCCAATTCGGACTATCCTATTCTAGTTGGGTAGTACAGTTGGGTTAGTTCTTGCCTAACATTTTGTGGTTGAACACCTAGCACAGTTTCTTTCTTTCTTCGTGTGTGTGCAGACGTTTGTGACCTTGTTATTTTCTTATTGCTATCATACTATATTCTGGCTGGGGTGTCATTTGTAAAAAATGAATGATGGAGTGACTAGAAGAAGTGTTATCTTGGTCGTACCTATGGAAAAATTGCAGTAAGTATCTTGTCGACTAGTGGGGCCCTAATAAAATGTTAATTTTATAATGAATATCAGAACATGATCTGTAGCAGCACAACTACAAGTCCAGTCTAAAAAACCACACACTTGTTCTGAAAATAAATGTTAGTGAGCAACCATGTGCACGATAGTGAAAACACATGTATACTCTACAACACACTCAGCCTTGGCCCATGGGATCTCCTCATAGTTCCAACTTGAAAATAACATCTCATCAGCCTAGCTATAATGTTTGTGCATGAACGAAACCTCCTTAACACCAAAGGGAATGAACTTGGGCGTCCTTGAGCTTATGATCCTCTTACTATCCGTGGATAGTGTTATACCTGATCATGTGTTCCCCCCTACAAACACCAAGTTAAGAATCATACCACACAAGTACAAGTTCATCTTCCCTAAGAAATTGAAATAGATCAACAGTTAAACTACTAGTATTGAAAGATAACTGCATTTTATTCATAGTAATGTTCCCAGCATAGAAAAGAACTAAAAAGCATGGGGTCATCAAAAGAGCTGCTATATGGAGTTTCATTTTGTTACTTGTTGTTTTTCTTATACACCCGATGAACAAAATAATGGACCCCTTGCAAATTTACATTTCAGAGTAACGGTTTCATGTCTTAGTTCATCGTTTTCACTATGAAATAGGAATAGCTTGATGTATTCCTAGTACCTACTCAGTATTGAATGAGTTGCTATTTTGATTTGATAAGGAATAAATGTGGTCAGACTTTTTTTTGTTGATTTTAGGGGCAGAAATTACTTCAAAATATGATTGTTTGAGCTGAAATCTGAATTAATCGTCTTCACATCTGTGGGGATGACTGTCATAAGGTCGAGTAGGGCCACAGAATATTGTCTTTTACATAATTTATTTAAACTTTTGCTCATTGTCATGTTGCAGCAGATATGTAATGGACAAGAATTTCAGTGCACGACGAAGGGAAATATATTCTGCTGCACATAAGGTATATTTCCATTACCATATACAATATGTTCAAAATATGTTGCTCCAATGGTTATGTATATACTGGTCGTCTTGCTATCAGAATGTTGTTAAAAACAAGAATGTTAGTGCATGTTAGGAGAAAAAACTTCTGTTGCAAACAAGCGGTATCCTTTCATGATCACATAATTTTTTTGTTCAGACTATAATGGCTTGTTTTAGTTGTTTATTACTTCTTCTTTGCTATCAGTCTGTTGTCCAGACCACAAAAACAACATAAGGTGCTAATGCATGCTGTAAGAGTGCTCGAAGTGGTTCCCTGAGTTGGATGGATGCCAATAAGCTATCTGTTGTGGTCAAATTCATTTCATATGTCCCCCTGTTTTGTTTCTGTCTTCTCATATGGCAACTTTTAATTTTTCTAACAGGCAGGAACTGAAGTATTCTTGAAGAGCCCGAAAAATCATATCAGGGTGTAGCTCTAGATACAATGGTAAGTTCTGATCCTAAATTTAAACTTGATGGTCCTGAAATTAGAAATGAATTTTGGGCAGTGCATGTCAATATGGCACTAGTGCAAACTGAAAATTTGGTATGAAGTCGCAAAAACTGCAATGTTGCATAAAAAGAAAAGATTGCATGGCCTTCAACCTTTGTACATGACTAATATTTGCCTATATTACTACTTGCATCATGTCAAGGTATTGTGTGTTAATAGTTCATTTTTGTTTTCTTGGTTGTAGACTCAAAAGATAAATGGATGAGTATATGGGAGCGTGGCGATTATACTGCAACGATGATGTCAATGATCCGATTCATGATGATTATGATGACATATGCATTTAGTTTTAGTTATGTTGTAGGGATGACGTTCCTGTCGGATGTTGTTCCTCAGTTAAGATTGATATTTTTAGTTTAAGTTTTGCTGTCAAGAAAATTGTTAGATTATGCATCACATTTGGATGATGTTCCTCCTGTAATATCCACTATTGTAATCCAACAGTTTTGATCTGATATATTATGATTTGTTCCTCTCGTGAGTATATTGTCTTGTTTTTCATTCACTTGAAATATATAATTATCGCCTTTACATGGAGCATTAATTTAATTGCTAGCAATATATATATATATATAATATTATTATTCACACTATATATGTACCAACACTTAAATGTTGGAAATTCTCCGTTGCCAAGCAATGGGATTTTGATTCATGTACATCAAGCACCAACATATAAAGCTGTTGTAAAAGTCCGTTTTATCTGTTGTTCTCTTGCATTATGCGATAATAACACTGGATAAGGCTACGCATCCCAAACCGTTGGTAAGGACCCTAGCAACGCATATATGGACATGTAGATACGGAAAAAGGCGTTGCTATAGTGGGGGTCCTGTTGTAGTGATTTAATGCATAATTGACAAAATGGTTTTGTGTCAAAAGTTTTGATCCACCACTTGTGAAAAAGAGAAATTTCTGCCGATTCAGCAGGAAGCGGGTCAATTTAGAACTGCATCTACCTTATAGTTTGCTCTTTATTTTTTACAAAAATCATTTCTAGGTATATAAGTATCTATTTAATCATAAATACATGGTTTGGTGGTGATACATCAAGGTTTGGATGGTGGACGAGCGCCCCAACTCCAGAGCGCGTAAACTCGCATGCCTGCCGCGTGGTCACCGCGTATGTCGTGGTTTTGTCACGGCAGATGTCCTAGAAACAGGACTTAGTCGTGGAGCCATCGCGACGGGTTAGCTTGAAGGGGTTAAAGCGGACACAAGGACGCAAGAGAGTTTATACTAGTTCGGCCCCTTCGATGAAGGTAAAAGCCTACGTCTAGTTGTGATGGAATTGATGGGTGTTTCGATGACTAGGGAGCAAACAAGCTTCGCCTATGTCTCGAGTTGTTGTCCGTCCTTGAACCACCGCCAGGTCGTCCCCTTATATACATGGGTGACGCCCGTCGGTTTACAGAGTCCCAACACCGGCTCATAGATGTATCCGGTTTGGTCTCTACTTATTTCTAACTTACAATACAAGTTACATATTGACGCCGGTTTACGGCTACAGGCTCTCAACCGATTATGGGTCTTGAGCCCTCATCTATCTTCATGGGCTTTAACATGCTTAACTACCGATGAAGTTAATCCGGCCCAGATAGGCCGGTTTACGCCCAGTAGTAATATCCCCAACATTAGGCCCCAGATTGATTTGAACAGGTTCATGTCAATCCTTAGCAAAAACTTCATCTTCAACATCTTCTTGTAGTTTGGTGAACCGCCGTGATGTCATCTTCTCTGATTGCTGTAAATCGGCGTGACGTCATCTATCATAAAGAAACTATCCGTGATACCTTCTTGTTTAATAGATCCGCGATAATCGAGGCGACAGCTCAGTTTCCAAACTTGCAGCTCCTTGATTTTCGCGCCTGACCCATGTCCCTTGCTTTATAAATAGGACCGGAGGGTCATTTATTTTTCCCCTTCGTGCCCTTCTGCTTCATCTTCCTCGCGTCACCCCGTCTTCGGAGCTCCGCCGCCACCGTCGACCTCTGCACCAACCTTGGCCGCTGTGTCACCTTGAACATACCAGAGCACCGCGGTGACCTTCCGCTTCTTCCTCAGCTCCGATAAGTCTTCTATCCTTTTCATCATAGATCTGTTCTAGGGTTTCCATGTTCTCCAGTGTTCATCGCTTGCTTCTTGTTCATATGATAGATCCTTAGACGAGTCTGTGAATCTTCGCTCTGTGTAGCAGTAGTTTTTATCCTCCGTTTTCACTGTCCGGCATACTAAGAGCATAGATCTTATCCGTACCTTTGCTTATTGATTCGGTACTGCTCCTTTTGGGCCTTGAATATTTATCTCCTTTATAAACATGTTCCAGATCCAAAGCTGTAGTATAATTCTGTGAAATCTGTTTTTGCTTACTTACTCATCTGCAGTCTTGACTATTCAATGCTTAGATCAGGCGGTTTAACTTTGTAGAAAAATTTGACAAACCGTTATATTCCATTAGTCCCCTTGTTGAACCGCCAGATGTTGGTTGCTTCATGAAACTCCGGTTCAGATAGTTCTGCCTCCGGTTTAACAGTGCCCATACCAACGTACCTTGATCAAATGCATTTTTGAACCGGGATCTTCTACCCTGTAGATTTCACCATGGCCAAGCAAGTATATGAGTGCAATTGGGTCCCTTCTTGCGTCACAGAGGATCAACTGGACGATTTAGTCCTGATTGGCGCCTTGGGCAGCAAAGACACCATCCATTGGAGGGCTCCTGGGAAAGAATGCCCCCCCCACACCTCAAGAAGGAGAGGTTGTTGTTTTCGTAGACCACTTAGCCCGGGGCTTTAAACCGCCCGGTTCTAAATTTTACCGGGATGTTTTAGCTGATTTCCAACTCCATCCGCAAGACACTAGCCCCAACTCTGTTACAAATATGTGCCACTTCCAAGTGCTCTGTGAGGTGTTCTTTCAAGAGGAGCCCACAGTGGAATTATTCAGAGATCTTTTTCATCTAAACCGTCGTACTGAGTTTACTGATGGCTCTAATACGGAGTTGGGTGGCATGGCGATTCAAAAAAGGAAAGAGGTCACATACCCCCACGCCAAGCTGCACAGTCACCCCAAGGAGTGGAATCAGACATGGTTCTACTGCAAAGACACCTCCCCTGCTGGTGAGAATCCCTTGTCTGGCTTTCGTCCGGAGCGGCTCAGCAATACACATCCTTTTCCTCAAAGATTGACTGCCCAGGAGAGAAGCAAATATGCTCCCCAGCTGTCAAAGCTCAGAGCCTTTATGGCCAATGGTTTAACAGGGGTTGACCTTGCTCGCTGTTGGATATCATGGAGCATACTGCCCCTTAGTCAGCGCTCCGGTTTGATGTGCGAATATACTGATAGCATGGATGACCCACTACGACATTCAAAACTCCAGCTCTCCGGTGAAGAAATCACAGAGGCTGTTCGTAAGATATTGAATGAATCGGAACACGTCTGCGCTAGAACCGGCCTGCTTCCCTTCTGTGCCACCAACAAACCGCCAGCTGTAAGACTTTGATTTTTCTCTTTGCTGAATCTGTTATTGATATGTCTGGTCATTGTTTTTAATATCAGCGTCTGCATAATCAGGGCGATGATCCGTTTTGGAGCAAAAAGCTGCCGCAAGAGAAACTAGAGAAAACAGATAAACCGGAAAGAGCAATCCGGCAAAAAACTAAAGCTGTGAAGAAGACTGCCCACCGGAAAAGAACCACTACATCTTCTAATCCGGCCCCTGATGACGAACCGGAAAGTTAAATTTTCTCATCCTCTTGCTTATTTGGATCCTAAACTTCTTATGAAGACTCAACAACACGAAGCTCGCCGCACCACCCGGCACAGCGGCCAGGTAGTTACCTCCGCCGGTTTACCGGACAGTCCGGTTCGGAAACGTCATTCCGAGGTCTCTAACTCGCTTGTCAGTGCTTGTCCTAAAGCTGTCTGCTTTCGTCAACCTCTTAATCCGTCTGACTCCGATTACCAGGTTGTTTCCCACTCATCTTCTGGCGAGTCATCGGCTACTCAGCTCCCACCGCTCAAAACGGTGCTTGGGTAAGCTATATTTATTGTGATGTTTGTAGTACATTGCCTTAGAACATATGCTGTATTTAATTTTGTTATTCTTCTCAGGGCCAAACCTAGGCCAAGCAAGAAGGCCCGCCTGGACAAAGCGGCCGAAGAAGATGTCATTCTTGAATCGGGCAAAACATGCAATCTTGAAGCGGCTATTCCTGAGGATATTCCCAATGATCCACCGCAGCCAGATGATGATCTTATTGCTGAAGAAATACCTACTGATACCTCAGGTCCTATCCATCAGCCCACAGGTTCCATCCGGATTGAATGCTCCACCGGTCCAGCAAACCCTACTAACAAGCCAACAACTCCAGTGCAAACCGACGGTACCAAGGATGATGAGGTTGTCATTACTGGTACTGGCCATACTGAGCCAAGCAACCCTGTCGCTTTATCCAAACATTCTGCCAAGGAAGAGTTTGCTGCTTTTGGCAAAGGCAAGTGGAACGCCGATCTGACGACTTTCGCTGCTCTGAACGCCCAAGATATCCATTCCGGCTATCTGAACCGGCTGTATACCAGCCGTGACTATGAGGCCGGTTTGGTTAACATGAGTAAAGATAAATATGAGGTAACTTCCATATGCTCCTTCCTGCTTGTATTCTTTCAAACCGGGACTTAATAATATAAACCTTGATGCTTTGAAAACCTGCTGATGTAGCCCCCAAGGGCCGGTTCAACTTAGTGTAGTTAAACCGGTACTTTAAGTAATTGAAGCTGCCGCATCAGAATACATACGATCAAATAGCCATTAGCCCCCAAGTGCCAAGTTGAATGCTTGTATTGATCTTGGGACTTTGTAAACAATTGAAAGATGAAGATTGGATATGCATTAGCCCCCAAGTGCCAAGCGCATAACTTGTTATGTGGTTGGTACTTGAATCCTTCTACCGATTTGTTGAAACATATATCTGTATGCCTGCAGGCGGAGCTGAAGGCGAAAGAAAACCAAGTCCTCGATCTGCAAGAAAACCTGAAAACCCAACAGGCTGAAACCTCCAAAGCAAAAGAGGAATTGGCCAGTGCCTTAAACGCCATGGAACAACTTAAGGAGAACTTTAAGAAGAAACGGGCGGATTGGGCCACTGAAAAGTCTGCTTTGATCAAACGAGCAGAGGATGCCGAGGCTGCATTAAAACCAGTGACGGATGAACTGACCAGCATAAAGCGGCACGTTCATGCCATGACCACTGCTATCTTTGGTAAGCCAGCTTGCCTTCTGAATTGGTTCTGCCCTCTTACAGAGTCGTCGGTTTATTAATTCTTTATGGCATTTCAGGGACACGCATTGGTCACTTGGGGTCAGATGTGTGGAAGAAATTGAAAGCCGCCTATACATTGGTTGAACAACTGTATACTGGTGCCCAGCGGATCATCTGTACCGCGTCTCATAACAAACTGGCGCCCACTTTGATTCAAGATACTCTGATGAAACTGTCAGTGCTTCCTGCCCGGGTTGAAGAGCTGAAGAAATCTACTGCTCGAACCGGTGCAATCAATGCTTTAATCCGAGCAAAAGCCTGGGTGCTGGATTTTGATCCTGTTGAAGCGGCTCAGGGCTATCCCGGCTTGAAGGAAGATGGATCAGAATTTGGTGAAGCGGATTTGCGAGCAATAAACCGGGAGGTACGTCCGCTAGCTTGTCAATTGGCTGAGGAAGCATACTTGTCTCATTATCAAGCCCAATATGACAGTCAGAACAAGCGAATAGCTGCACCAATCCACGAATCGGAAAATCTGATCCCTCCAATCCGTAAGCATACTTACGCTCTCGATATTGACTCGTCATTGCTAATCCATGATGAAGCTGTTTTTCAAGCATTAATGGGAATAGACTGGACAACTATGGATTTCCAGCCACTGGGTAGGGAAACGGAAGCTGAAGCAGCGCAAGATGATCCACAACCATCAGGCCAGGCTGGTGGCCAAGCTTAAACCGGAAGCTGGCTTAAAAACTGCCTCTTCTTTGTGAAAAACAATTATGTTATTATCGGCACCATGTTGCCTTGTAATAGGCTAGCTGATACCTTTGATGTTGATATGCCTTCGTGCATAACTTGTTCTTCCTGTGGTAATGAATTTTCCAAAACACTTTCTTCCATCGTTGAGTGTGAAGTTGGCTTGGCCACCCTTGAAGCGGAGTTTTGCAAACCCACACTATTGGAGGAAATAACAACTCCTGGATATGTATATGACGTTGTTTATCATGTAAACCGTGTCGGGTTATAATAAACACCGTGTTACTCCATAAGAGGATGTTAACAGCAAGGATCAATTCAGACAAATAGTCTCCGGATTGACGTGAACTATGTTCCGTCAATTGAGCGGTTAAAAAACTTTGTCGGTTTAAAAACACAATGAAGAAGCAAAAAAACCCTTCAAAGAAAAATATGAAGCAAAAGCAACGACAAAAAACGTTTGCCAAAAAAGATTTATTTAAGCTGATCAAATGGTGTTACCATGGCCAAACACGACCAAGCTCCCGTTAGGTGTAACTATGGTTCTAGTCAGCCAGGTCCCCAAGTGATTCTTGTGGCATTTATGCCGGCCAAATGGCGTGGTCATGGTTCGGGTTCGACCAAGCCCCCAAGTGATTCTGTGGCCTTAGGCCGATCAAGAGGCATGACTGGTTCAGACATGACCAAGTCCCCAAGTGATCTGGTGGCTCTCGCCTATCAAGAGGCATGGTATTGGTTCAGACACGACCAATCCTCCAAGTGATATAACACGATGCTTTTAGCAAAGCGAACTCAAGGGGTAAACTGGAGGCCGCTTTAGAGCAACTCCGTGTAACCTCACATGATGTAAAAGAACAGATACTCCGCTTTAGCTAAGGTTCCGGTTTATTATATTTAATCATAATATATACATTGTCGTAATATGTACATCAGTACAGCCAATGGCTCAGGTATAGTAAGGCCGAAGATGAGCTATATTCCACGGCCTGTTAGTCTCCTCCTCTGATGTATGTGAGTCTTTATGCTCTCGAATATCGATCAGATAGTACGATCCATTGTGCAGATTCTTGCTGACCACGAAAGGCCCCTCCCAAGGTGGGGATAGCTTATGCATATCAGTCTGATCTTGGATGAGCCGAAGCACCAAATCTCCTTCCTGAAAAGCTCTGATTCTGACCCGGCGACTATGATAACGACGAAGATCCTACTGGTAAATCGCCGATCGGGCGGCTGCGATGTCACGCTCTTCATCCAACCGGTCCAAAGCATCTTGCCGTGCTGTCTCGTTGTCCGCTTCAATATAAGCCGTGACACGAGGTGAATCATGACGGATATCACTGGGGAGAACTGCCTCCGCTCCATAAACCATGAAGAACGGTGTGTATCCTGTTGATCTGTTGGGTGTTTTATTGATGCTCCATAACACGGATGGTAATTCTTCTTCCCAACAACCCGGCGTTCGCTGTAAAGGAACCATGAGCTGGGGCTTGATGCCTCTCAAGATCTCTTGATTAGCTCTTTCTGCTTGACCATTGGACTATGGATGTGCCAGTGATGAAACATCGAGCCGGATATGCTCCCGTTCGCAGAATTCCTTCATAGCACCTTTGGACAAATTGGTACCATTATCTGTGATAATACTGTGCAGAAAGCCAAACCGGAAAATCACCTTTTTGATGAACTGAACCGCCGTAGCCGCATCACACCTGCTAACAGGTTCTGCCTCCACCCACTTCGTAAACTTGTCAACCGCCACCAGGAGGTGGGTCTTCTTATCTTTGGACCTTTTGAAAGGCCCAACCATATCCAGCCCCCAAGTCTCAAACGGCCAAGTAATTGGAATCATTCTCAATTCTTGAGCCGGTACATGAGCACGTCTTGAGAACCTTTGGCAACCATCACATCGTCTGACCAGATCCTCCGCATCAGCATGAGCAGTTAACCAATAGAAACCATGGCGAAATGCTTTAGCCACCAGAGACTTTGAACCGGAGTGGTGACCACAATCTCCTTCGTGGATCTCACGCAAAATTTCTCGGCCTTCTTCAGGAGACACGCAACGTTGAAAAGCTCCTGATACACTGCAATGATGCAACTCACCGTTGATGACAGCCATGGACTTGGATCGCCGGATTATCTGCCAGGCCAGAATCTCATCTTTTGGCAACTCGCCCCGGTTCTTGTAAGCCAGGTAAGGAAGCGTCCAATCCGGAATAACATGAAGAACTGCTACCAATTGAGCCTCCGGATCAGGAATAGCCAAATCCTCTTCACAAAGAGATCTTCACCGACGGATTGTGCAGCACATCCAGAAAAATATTGGGCGGGACCGGTTTGCACTGAGAGCCCAGCCGGCTTAAAGCGTCCGCCACTTCATTTTTCCGCCGGTCTACGTGGATCCACCTGATAGCCTCTGAAATAACCTGCAACAATATCCACCTCACGACGATATGCTGCCATGAGTGGGTCCCTAGAGTCCCAAGTGCCAAACACTTGCTGAGCCACAAGGTCCGAATCACCGAAGGACTTAACTCGACTTAGATTCATCTCCTTAGCCATCCGAAGACCATGGAGTAAGGCTTCATACTTAGCTGCATTGTTAGTACAAGGGAACATTAAACAGAGAACATAACAAAACTTATCACCTCGTGGGGAAGTTAATACGACTCCAGCCCCCGAGCCTTCCAACTGCCTGGATCCGTCAAAATGGATGGTCCAATACATATGATCCGGTTTTTCTTCAGGTGCTTGCATTTTCGTCCAATCATTGATGAAATCAACAAGTGCTTGAGACTTAACTGCTGTCCGAGGCACATACTTCAAACCGTATGGCCCCAGCTCTATGGCCTACTTTGCAATCCAGCCAGTTGCTTCCCGGTTCTGGATGATCTCTCCCAAAGGGGCAGAACTGACTACTGTAATTGAGTGCCCTTGGAAATATTGTTTAAGCTTCCAGCTTGCCATAAAAACTCCATACACCAGCTTCTGCCAATGCGGATACCTTTGCTTGGACTCAATGAGCACTTCGCTGATATAATAGACCGGACGTTGAACCAGATGCTCCTTACCTGCCTCCTTTCGCTCCACCACAATAGCCACGCTGACCGCACGAGCATTAGCAACAACATATAGCAGTAACGGCTCCTTGTCAATGGGAGCGGCAAGCACAGGCGCATTGGCCAATTGCCGCTTTAAGTCCTCAAATGCTTCATCAGCAGCACAACTCCAGACGAACTGATCCGTCTTCTTCAACATCTGATACAAAGGGATTGCCTTCTCACCAAGGCGGCTGATAAACCGGCTTAACGCGGCAATCCGGCCTGCGAGGCGTTGAACATCATTGATACACTTCGGTTTAACCAGGGAGGTGATGGCTGTGATCTTCTCTGGATTAGCCTCAATTCCCCTGTTGGACACCAGAAAACCTAATAACTTGTCCGCCGGTACACCAAAGATACACTTGTCCGGATTAAGCATCATCTTGTACGTCCTTAGGTTATCAAAGGTTTCCTTCAAATCGTCAACCAGAGTCTCCTTCTCCCTGGATTTAACCACGATATCATCCACGTAAGCATGTACATTACGGCCAATATACTTGTGAAGACAATTTTGTACACACCGTTGATAAGTTGCCTGAGCACTTTTGAGCCCAAAGGGCATAGGCACATAGCAGAAGGCTCCAAAGGGAGTTATGAATGCCGTCTTCTCCTGGTCCTTAACGGCCATTTTGATCTGATGATAGCCAGAATATGCATCCAAAAAACTTAAACGCTCACAACCCGCCGTAGCATCAATGATTTGATCAATACGGGGGAGGGCAAAAGGATCTGCTGGACAAGCCTTATTAAGATCTGTGTAATCCACACACATGCGCCAGGTGCCGTTTTTCTTAAGGACTAGCACCGGATTGGCAAGCCATTCAGGGTGAAAAACCTCAACAATAAAACCAGCTGCTAAGAGCCTGGCTACCTCCTCTCCAATCGCGTTGCGTCTTTCTTCGTTAAACCGGCGGAGGAACTGCTTTACCGGTTTGTATTTAGGATCCACATTAAGGGTGTGCTCAGCGAGTTGCCTCAGTACACCTGGCATGTCAGAGGGCTTCCATGCAAAAATGTCCCGATTCTCACGGATGAACTCGATGAGCGCACTTTCCTATTTCGGATCCAAGTTGGCACTGATGCTGAACTGCTTGGACAAATCGCCAGGTACGAAGTCAACAAGCTTAGTTTCTGCTGCCGATTTGAACTTCAGGGCCGGATCATGCTCCGTAGTTGGCTTCTTCAACGGAGTCATGTCCGCCGGATCAACATTGTCTTTATAATACTTCAACTCCTCGGCGGCACAAACCGACTCTGCATAAGCCGCATCTCCTTCCTCGCATTCCAAAGCGATTTTGCGGCTTCCGTGAACCGTTATTGTCCCCTTGGGACCCAGCATCTTGAGCTGCAAATACACATAACAAGGCCGAGCCATAAACTTGGCGTATGCCGGTCGCCCAAACAGGGCATTGTTGGGGAACGTAGCAGAAATTCAAAATTTTCCTACATGTCACCAAGATCTATCTATGGAGAGACTAGCAACGAGGGGAAGGAGAGTGCATCTACGTACCCTTGTAGATCGCTAAGCGGAAGCGTTCAAGTGAACGGGGTTGATGGAGTCGTACTCGTCGTGATTCAAATCACCGATGACCAAGTGCCGAACGCACGACACCTCCGCGTTCAACACACGTACAGCCCGGTGACGTCTCCCACGCCTTGATCCAGCAAGGAGAGAGGGAGAGGTTGAGGAAGACTCCATCCAACAGCAGCACAACGGCATGGTGGTGGTTGAGGAGCGTGGCAATCCTGTAGGGCTTCGCCAAGCACCACGGGAGAGGAGAAGGACTTGGGAGAGAGGGAGGGCTGCACCAAAAGCAAAGGTGTATCTCAAGAGGCCCTCCTACCCTCACTATATATAGGGATCCCAAAGGGGGGGGGGGTGCGCCAGCCCTAGGAGATCCAATCTCCTAGGGGGCGGCGGCCAGGGGAGGAGTCCTTCCCCCCCAAGGCACCTAAGAGGTGCCTTCCCCTTCTGGGACTCTTCCTTTAGGGTTTCCCCAGGCGCATGGGCCTCTTGGGGCTGGTGCCCTTGGCCCATGTAGGCCAAGGCGCACCCCCTACAGCCCATGTGGCCCCCGGGGGGCAGGTGGCCCCACCCGGTGGGCCCCCGGGACCCTTCCGGTGGTCCCGGTACAATACCGATGACCCCGAAACTTGTCCCGATGGCCGAAACAGGACTTCCTATATATAAATCTTTACCTCCGGACCATTCCGGAACTCCTCGTGACGTCCGGGATCTCACCCGGGACTCCGAACAACATTCGGTAACCACATACAAGCTTCCTTTATAACCCTAGCGTCATCGAACCTTAAGTGTGTAGACCCTACGGGTTCGGGAGACATGCAGACATGACCGAGACGTTCTCCGGTCAATAACCAACAGCGGGATCTGGATACCCATGTTGGCTCCCACATGTTCCACGATGATCTCATCGGATGAACCACGATGTCAAGGACTCAATCAATCCCGTATACAATTCCCTTTGTGTAGCGGTATTGTACTTGCTCGAGATTCGATCGTCGGTATCCCTATACCTTGTTCAATCTCGTTACCGGCAAGTCTCTTTACTCGTTCCGTAACACATCATCCCATGATCAACTCCTTGGTCACATTGCGCATATGATGATGTCCTACCGAGTGGGCCCAGAGATACCTCTCCGTTTACACGGAGTGACAAATCCCAGTCTCGATTCGTGCCAACCCAACAGACACTTTCGGAAATACCTGTAATGTACCTTTATAGCCACCCAGTCACGTTGTGACGTTTGGCACACCCAAAGCACTCCTACGGTATCCGGGAGTTGCACAATCTCATGGTCTAAGGAAATGATACTTGACATTAGAAAAGCTTTAGCATACGAACTACACGATCTTTGTGCTAGGCTTAGGATTGGGTCTTTGTCCATCACATCATTCTCCTAATGACGTGATCCCGTTATCAATGACATCCAATGTCCATGGTCAGGAAACCGTAACCATCTATTGATCAACGAGCTAGTCAACTAGAGGCTTACTAGGGACATGGTGTTGTCTATGTATCCACACATGTATCTGAGTTTCCTATCAATACAATTATAGCATGGATAATAAACGATTATCATGAACAAGGAAATATATAATAATAACCAATTTATTATTGCCTCTAGGGCATATTTCCAACAGTCTCCCACTTGCACTAGAGTCAATAATCTAGTTCACATCGCCATGTGATTAACATTCACAGGTCACATCGCCATGTGACCAACATCCAAAGAGTTTACTAGAGTCAGTAATCTAGATCACATCACTATGTGATTAGCACTCAATGAGTTCTGGGTTTGATCATGTTGCTTGTGAGAGAGGTTTTAGTCAACGGGTCTGAACCTTTCAGATCCGTGTGTGCTTTACAAATCTCTATGTCATCTCCTAGATGTAGCTACCACGTTCTATTTGGAGCTTATTCCAAATAACTGTTCTACTATACGAATCCAGTTTACTGCTCAGAATAATCTGGATTAATGTCAAAGTTTGCATCGGCGTAACCCTTTACGACGAACTCTTTTACCACCTCCATAATCGAGAAAATTCCTTAGTCCACTAGTTACTAAGGATAACTTTGACCGCTGTCCTGTGATCCATTCTTGGATCACTTTGGTACCCCTTGACTGACTCATGGCAAGGCACACTTCAGGTGCGGTACACAGCATAGCATACTGTAGAGCCTATGTCTTAAGCATAGGGGACGACCTTCGTCCTTTCTCTCTATTCTGCCGCGGTCGAGCTTTAAGTCTTAACTTCATACCTTACAACTCAGGCAAGAACTCCTTCTTTGACTGATCCATCTTGAACACCTTCAAGATCACGTTAAGGCATGTTCTCATTTGAAAGTACTATTAAGCTTTTTGATCTATCCTTATAGATCTTGATGCTCAATGCTCAAGTAGCTTAATCCAGGCTTTCCATTGAAAAACACTTTCCAAATAACCCTATATGCTTTCCAGAAATTCTACGTCATTTCCAATCAACAACATATATTCATCAGAAATTCCATAGTGCTCCCACTCACTTCTTTGCAAATACCAGTTTCTCATAAACTTTGTATACACCCAAAATCTTTGATCATCTCATCAAAGCATACATTCCAACTCCGAGATGCTTACTCCAGTCCTCAGAAGGATTGCTGGAGCTTTGCATCCTTATTAGCATCTTTTCAGGATTGACAAAACCTTTTGGTTGTATCACATACAACCTTTCCTCAAGAAAATCGTCGAGGAAACAATGTTTTGACATCCTATCTGCAAGATTTCATAAATAATGCAGTGACTGCTAATATAATTCCAACAGACTCTTAGCATCGCTACGAGTGAGAAAGTCTCACCGTAGTCAACTCCTTGAAGTTGTCGGAAAACATCTTAACGACAATTCGAGCTTTCTTAATGGTGATACTTACCATCATTGTCCGTCTTCCTTTTAAAATCCATATGTACCTAACAGCCTTACGACCATCAAGTAGTTCTTCCAAAGTCTACACTTTGTTTTCATATATGGATCCTCTCTCGGATTATATGGCCTCGAGCCATTTATCGGAATCCGGGCCCACCATCGCTTCTCCATAGCTCGTAGGTTCATTGTTGTCCAGCAACATGACTTCCAAGACAGGGTTACGTACCACTCTGAAGTAGTACGCATCCTTGCCATCCTATCATGTTTGGTAGTGACTTGATCTGAAGTCTCATGATCAATATCATAAGCTTCCACTTCAATTGGTGTAGGTGCCACAGGAACAACTCTTTGTGCCCTGCTATACACTAGTTGAAGTAACGGTTCAATAACCTCATCAAGTCTCCACCATCCTCCCACTCAATTCTTTTGAGAGAAACTTTTCCTCGAGAAAGGACCTGATTCTAGAAACAATCCCTTATTGCTTTCGAATCTGAGACAGGAGGTATACCCAACTGTTTTGGGTGTCCTATGAAGATGCATTTATCCGCTTTAGGTTCGAGCTTATCAGCCTGAAACTTTTTCACATAAGCGTCGCAGTCCCAAACTTTTAAGAAATGACAGCTTAGGTTTCTCTAAACCATAGTTCATACGGTGTCATCTCATCGGAATTGCGTGGTGCCCTATTTAAAGTGAATGTGGTTGTCTCTAATGCCTAACCCATAAACTATTGTGGTAATTTGATAAGAGACATCATGGTATGCATCATATCCAATAGGGTGCAGTTATGATGTTCGGACACACCATCACACTATGGTGTTCCAGGCTGTACCAGTTGTGAAAAAATTTCCACAATGTCTTAATTCTGTGCCAAACTCGTAATTCAGATATTCATCTCTATGATCATATCATAGATATTTTATCCTCTTGTCATGACGATCTTTCAACTTCACCCTGAAATTACTTGAACCTTTCAATAATTCAGACTCGTGATTCATCAAGTAAATATACTCAACATCTACTCAAATCATCTGTGAAGTAAGAACATAACGATATCCACTACATGCCTTAGCACTCATTGGACTGCACACATCAAAAATGTATTACTTCCAACAAGTTGCTTTCTTGTTCCATTTTACTGAAAACGAGGCTTTCAGTCATCTTGCCCATGTGGTATGATTTGCATGTCTCAAGTGATTCAAAAACAAGCGAGTACAAAACGGTCCATTTGCATGGAGTTTCTTCATGCATATATACCAATAGACATGGTTCGCATGTCCCAAACTTTTCAAAAACGAGTGAGCCCAAAGATCCATCAACATGGAGCTTCTTCATGCGTTTCATACCGATATGACTTACGTGGCAGTGCCACAAGTAAGTGGTACTATCATTACTATCTTTTGGCATGAACATGTGTATCACTACGATCGAGATTCAATAAACCATTCATTTTAGGTGTAAGACCATTGAAGGTATTATTCAAATAAACAGAGTAACCATTATTCTCCTTAAATGAATAACCGTATTGCGATAGACATAATCCAATCATGTCTATGCTCAACGCAAACACCAATCTCGATGGTAGAGGGAGCGTGCGATGCTTTATCATATCAACATTGAGAACACTTCCAACACATATCGTCAGCTCACCTTTAGCTAGTCTCCGTTTATTCCGTAGCTTTTATTTCGAGTTACTAACACTTAGCAACCGAACCGGTATCTAATACCCTGGTGCTACTAGGAGTACTAGTAAAGTACACATTAACATAATGTATATCCAATATACTTCTATCGACCTTGCCAGCCTTCTAATCTACCAAGTATCTAGGGTAATTCTGCTCCAGTGGCTGTTCCCTTTATTACAGAAGCACTTAGTCTTGGGTTTGGGTTCAACCTTGGGTTTCTTCACTAGAGCAGCAGCTGAATTGCCGTTTTATGAAGTATCCCTTCGTGCCCTTGCCCTTCTTGAAACTAGTGGTTTCACCAACCATCAACAATTGATGCTCCTTCTTGATTTCTACTTTTGTGGTGTCAAACATCACGAACATCTCAAGGATCATCATACATGTCCCCGATATATTATAGTTCATCACGAAGCTCTAGCATCTTGGTGGTCATGACTTCGGAGAAACATCACTATCTTATCTGGAAGATCAACTCCCACTTGATTCAAATGATTGTTGTACTCAGACAATCCGAGCACAAGCTCAACAATTGAGCTTTTCTCCTTAGTTTGCAGGTTAAGAAAATCGTCGGAGGTCTTATACCTCTTGACATGGGCACGAGCCTGAAATTCCAATTTCAGCCCTCAAAACATCTCATATGTTTCGTGACGTTTCAAAAACGTCTTTGGTGCCTCAACTCTAAACCGTTTAACTGAACTATCATGTAGTTATCAAAACGTGTATGTCACATGTTCGCAACATCCACAGACAACGTTCGAGGTTTAGCACACTGAGCGGTGCATTAAGGACATAAGCCTTCTAAGAAGCAATGAGGACAATCCTCAGTTTACGGACCTAGTCCGCATAATTTCTACTATCAACTTTCAACTAATTTTTCTCTAGGAACATATCTAAACAGTAGAACTGAAACGCGAGCTACGACATAATTTGCAAAATCCTTTTTGACTATGTTCAAGATAATTAAGTTCATCTTATGAACTCCCACTCAGATAGACATCCCTCTAGTCATCTAAGTGATTACATGATCCGAGTCAACTAGGCCGTGTCCGATCAACACGTGAGACGGACTAGTCAACGTCGGTGAACATCTTCATGTTGATCGTATCTTCTATACGACTCATGCTCGACCTTTCGGTCTTCTGTGTTCCGAGGCCATGTCTGTACATGCTAGGCTCGTCAAGTTAACCCTAAGTGTTTTTTGCATGTGTAAAACTGTCTTACACCCGTTGTATGTGAACGTAAGGATCTATCACACCCGATCAACACGTGGTGCTTCGAAATGACGAACTGTAGCAACGGTGCACAGTTAGGGGAGAACACTTCTTGAAATTGTTGTAAGGGATCATCTTATTTACTACCGTCGTTCTAAGCAAATAAGATGTATAAACATGATAAACATCACATGCAATCAAATAGTGACATGATATGGCCAATATCATATTGCTCCTTTTGATCTCCATCTTCGGGGCTCCATGATCATCATCGTCACCGGCATGACACCATGATCTCCATCATCATGATCTCCATCATCGTGTCTTCATGAAGTTGTCACGTCATCTATTACTTCTACTACTACACCTAACGGTTAGCAATAAAGTAAAGTAATTACATGACGTTTATGTTGACACGCAGGTCATAAATAAATAAAGACAACTCCTATGGCTCCTGCCGGTTGTCATACTCATCGACATGCAAGTCGTGATTCCTATTACAAGAACATGATCAATCTCATACATCACATATATCATTCATCACATCCTTTGGCCATATCACATCACATAGCATACCCTGCAAAAACAAGTTAGACGTCCTCTAATTGTTGTTTGCATGTTTTACGTGGCTGCTATGGGTTTCTAGCAAGAACGTTTCTTACCTACGCAAAGACCACAACGTGATATGCCAATTGCTATTTACCCTTCATAAGGACCCTTTTCATCGAATCCGATCCGACTAAAGTGGGAGAGACAGACACCTGCTAGCCACCTTATGCAACTAGTGCATGTCAGTCGGTGGAACCAGTCTCACGTAAGAGTACGTGTAAGGTCGGTCCGGGCCGCTTCATCCCACGATGCCGCCGAATCAAGATAAGACTAGTAACGGCAAGCATATTGAACAAAATCAACGCCCACCACTACTTTGTGTTCTACTCGTGCATAGAATCTACGCAATAGACCTAGCTCATGATTCCACTGTTGGGGAACATAGCAGAAATTCAAAATTTTCCTACGTGTCACCAAGATCTATCTATGGAGAGACCAGCAACGAGGGGAAGTAGAGTGCATCTACATACCCTTGTAGATCTCTAAGCGGAAGCGTTCAAGTGAACGGGGTTGATGGAGTCGTACTCGTCGTGATTCAAATCACCGATGACCAAGTGCCGAACGCACGGCACCTCCGCGTTCAACACACGTACAGCCCGGTGACGTCTCCCACGCCTTGATCCAGCAAGGAGAGAGGGAGAGGTTGAGGAAGACTCCATCCAACAGCAGCACAACGGCATGGTGGTGGTGGAGGAGCGTGGCAATCCTGCAGGGCTTCGCCAAGCACCACGGGAGAGGAGAAGGACTTGGGAGAGAGGGAGGGCTGCACCAAAAGCAAAGGTGTATCTCAAGAGGCCCTCCTACCCTCACTATATATAGGGATCCCAAAGGGGGGGGGGTGCGCCAGCCCTAGGAGATCCAATCTCCTAGGGGGCGGCGGCCAGGGGAGGAGTCCTCCCCCCCCAAGGCACCTAAGAGGTGCCTTCCCCTTCTGGGACTCTTCCTTTAGGGTTTCCCCAGGCGCATGGGACTCTTGGGGCTGGTGCCCTTGGCCCATGTAGGCCAAGGCGCACCCCCTACAGCCCATGTGGCCCCCGGGGGGCAGGTGGCCCCACCCGGTGGGCCCCCGGGACCCTTCCGGTGGTCCCGGTACAATACCGATGACCCCGAAACTTGTCCCGATGGCCAAAACAGGACTTCCTATATATAAATCTTTACTTCCAGACCATTCCGGAACTCCTCGTGACGTCCGGGATCTCATCCGGGACTCCGAACAACATTCGGTAACCACATACAAGCTTCCTTTATAACCCTAGCGTCATCGAACCTTAAGTGTGTAGACCCTACGGGTTCGGGAGACATGCAGATATGACCGAGACGTTCTCCGGTCAATAACCAACAGCGGGATCTGGATACCCATGTTGGCTCCCACATGTTCCACGATGATCTCATCGGATGAACCACGATGTCAAGGACTCAATCAATCCCGTATACAATTCCCTTTGTCTAGCGGTATTGTACTTGCCCGAGATTCGATCGTCGGTATCCCTATACCTTGTTCAATCTCGTTACCGGCAAGTCTCTTTACTCGTTCCGTAACACATCATCCCGTGATCAACTCCTTGGTCACATTGCGCATATGATGATGTCCTACCGAGTGGGCCCAGAGATACCTCTCCGTTTACACGGAGTGACAAATCCCAGTCTCGATTCGTGCCAACCCAACAGACACTTTCGGAAATACCTGTAATGTACCTTTATAGACACCCAGTTACGTTGTGACGTTTGGCACACCCAAAGCACTCCTACGGTATCCGGGAGTTGCACAATCTCATGGTCTAAGGAAATGATACTTGACATTAGAAAAGCTTTAGCATACGAACTACACGATCTTTGTGCTAGGCTTAGGATTGGGTCTTTGTCCATCACATCATTCTCCTAATGACGTGATCCCGTTATCAATGACATCCAATGTCCATGGTCAGGAAACCGTAACCATCTATTGATCAACGAGCTAGTCAACTAGAGGCTTACTAGGGACATGGTGTTGTCTATGTATCCACACATGTATCTGAGTTTCCTATCAATACAATTATAGCATGGATAATAAACGATTATCATGAACAAGGAAATATATAATAATAACCAATTTATTATTGCCTCTAGGGCATATTTCCAATAGGCATGATATGGACTTTGGATTTTCACCACCTCAAACGTCAATGTCTCCGACCTAGAATCATGATCATCCCCAAAGGCCACTTCAAGAGCTATCTTACCAACGGGATATGCTGATCTGCCAGGCACCACACCGTGGAATACTGTATTGGACGGTTTGAGATTCTTATCTGTTAGTCCCATACGACGGAAGGTTTCATAGTATAGGATGTTAATGCTGCTTCCTCCATCCATGAGCACCTTGGTGAACTTATAACCTCCCACCTGAGGCGCCACCACCAGAGCCAACTGACCCGGATTATCGACCTGGGGTGGGTGATCCTCTCTGCTCCATATGATTGGCTGTTCAGACCAACGTAGATAACGGGGTGTGGCCGGTTCAACAGAGTTGACTGCCCGTCTCTGAACCTTCCGGTCTCGTTTGTCCAAGCTAGTGGTAAAGACATGGTACTGCCCACTACTCAACTGCTTTGGGTTGCTCTCGTAACCTGACTGTTGCTGTTGTTGGTTGTAACCACCCTGGTTGTTCTGACTACTTTGACCATTATGTCTGCCCAGATTACCATTAAATCCTGAACCGGAACTTCCTCCACCGTAACCCGGCCCGGACCCTGAGCCACCGCGAGATCCGTGATCATACCGGAAATTATTAGAATTCTTGAACTCCTGCATAATAAAGCAATCCTTCCAAAGGTGGTTTGCTGGCTCCTCCTTCGTCCAATGTCTTGGACAGGGCTGGCTTAGCAGATAGTTCAGGCGGTTTGGGTTAAGGTTGGGTGCTCCACTATGATTTTTCGGCCTACCCTTGCGCCGCTGGCCATTGTCCTGTGCGTTGGTATTAGCCACAAAATCCATGTTACCATCCACTTTACGCTTGCCTCCTCCGCCATTGCCTACCCAGTGATGCTGCTGACCTTTGGAGCTGATGTTCTTCTTCCCCTTCCCTGTCTTGTCATCATCAGATTCGGGATCCTTGGTACTATCAGAATCAGCATATTTTACCAAAGCGGCCATGAGGGTCCCCATGTCGGTGCAATGACGCTTCATCCGTCCCAATTTCAACTTCAGGGGCCCAAACCGGCAGTTGCCTTCTAGGGTTAATACTGTGGTGTCAGCGTTGATGCGGTCTGAGGAGTGCAACACTTGTGAAACCCGGCGCACCCAATGAGTCGTTGATTCTCCTTCCTCCTGGACGCATGCAGCTAAGTCCACTATCGACATAGGCTGTTTACAGGTATCCTTGAAATTGTTGATAAACCGGGCTCGTAATTGGGCCCATGAACTGATAGAATTAGCTGGCAAGCTTTTTAACCAAGTACGGGCCGTTCCTTCAAGCATCATGGTGAAGTATTTCGCACACGCCATGTCATCCACATCAAGCATCTCCATGGCCATCTCATAGCTCTCTACCCATGTCTCTGGTGGTTGATCTGTCGTATAATTTGGTACCTTGCGTGGGCCTTTGAAATCCTTGGGCAGGCGCACGTTGCGTAAAGCGGGGATGAGGCAAGGCACCCCCAAAGAACTAGAAGTAACACCAGGTTCGATCGAGATGGTTGGACGAACCGGTGTGAGCTGCCGAGCCTGATGCTGTGCAGCTAACTCGGCCTCCCTGCGCGCTCGGGCCCGGTTCACCACTTCCTGAGCGTCATCAGCACCACCCGTCGGGTTGTTACCATGGGGTGCTCCACGTCGTTCATTACTCGACACTGCTGGTTCATCCATATGTCCGCTATAGCTCCGGCTTGGACGGGGGGTCGAGTGGATCCGGTCGCGGCTGTACGAGTAAGCTTCCTGTTAGGCCAAAGCTGTCCTCAGAAGCTCCTTAACCCGTCGCGTCTCTACTGCCTGCGGCGAGTCACCTTCAACTGGAATGGCCTCCAGTCGTGCAGCAGCGGCAACAAGATTGTCCATTGGGTTGGAGTAGTGACCCGGAGGTGTTAAAGCATCCTGAGGCATAACGGTATTTTGACGAGGCGGGTCCATCTGATGGGGCTGAACCGGTGCACCGGTCCCAGGGGCTTCTGCCCGGTTTCCCTCCAGCGGATTGCTGGCTCTTGGCCCTGGAGTGTTGAAAAGGTCTCTGGCCTCGAAAACCGGAGGTAAGCGGGATCAGTGCTTCCTCCTCATGACTTCATGCGATGTGCTCTGGTCCAACATAAGCCTGTAGGCCTGCGCGTCTAAAGCGGCCCGCTCTGCGGCCATCCTGGTGTCCTCAGCCGCCAGATCCGTCTTGGCCTGGGCGATTTGTTCCTTTACCTTTGCAATCTCCGTGTTGTGAGCGTCCTGATCTGGCGGATAAACTTCTGCCATAAGCACAGCCAACGCATCAAATAGTTCTGATAGAACCTGAGCCGGCGGGCGCACAGGGCCTCCTGCCCCGGCAGCCGTTGCCGCTGCCGAACCGGAGATCGTTGCCGCGGCTGTCGAAGAATGAAGCGCTGCTTGGGTTTTGGTCATGAATACTCCAACCCGGTTAGGCAAATCAGAGGGGTCCAGAATACTGTCGCCATCGGAACAGCTCTCAATCCGGCCATCTTGTAGCTGATAAAGAGATTCGGTTTCTCCGGTAGAAGATTCGTCACCGAAACAAATGGCGGTCACCCCGCGAAGCTCCGGTCCGTCCTCATAACTCCCTCCATGGATCATTCCCACGAAGGCACGCTTCATGGCCGGTTTAACCCGGGCGGATCGCACACGCTGAGCCGTCTCAACGAGGTCGGTGCAGATGTCCGGCTCAGGGCCCGGTTCACCGATCTTGCCAATGAAAACGTGAATGCTACCAAAGGGGACCCGGTACCCGTACTCAATTGAGCCGGCCTCGGGGCCCCAGCCTGCGTCGTCGATGTAGAGCTTGCCGCGACGACTCTTAGTCATCCGGCCTACAGCGTAGCCCTCGAGTCCTTCAAAGCGGCCCTCCAAGAACCGGAAACCATCGTGCGATGGCCCCACGGTGGGCGCCAACTGTCGTGGTTTTGTCACGGCAGATGTCCTAGAAACAGGACTTAGTCGTGGAGCCATCACGACGGGTTAGCTTGAAGGGGTTAAAGCGGACACAAGGACGCGAGAGAGTTTATACTAGTTCGGCCCCTTCTATGAAGGTAAAAGCCTACGTCTAGTTGTGATGGAATTGATGGGTGTTTCGATGACTAGGGAGCAAACAAGCTTCGCCTATGTCTCGAGTTGTTGTCCGTCCTTGAACTGCCGCCGGGTCGTCCCCTTATATACATGGGTGACGCCCGTCGGTTTACAGAGTCCCAACACCGGCTCATAGATGTATCCGGTTTGGTCTCTACTTATTTCTAACTTACAATACAAGTTACATATTGACGCCGGTTTACGGCTACAGGCTCTCAACCGATTATGGGTCTTGAGCCCTCATCTATCTTCATGGGCTTTAACATGCTTAACTACCGATGAAGTTAATCCGGCCCAGATAGGCCGGTTTACGCCCAGTAGTAATATCCCCAACAACGTGGCTATGGCATTGCCATGTGTTCTGGGCGGCCTAGGCATGTCTAGGGGGTTGGGTACTCCCCAGGCAGGTGCTAGGAAGAAAATTACAACATAAGATTCTCACGAGGAGACCGAACTATGTTCAAACATGAATTAGCAGCCAAGTGTTTGATTAGCGATACGGGAAATGCACGTGGCCAATGGGCGTGAGTTTTGGCTGAGGATGATCATCTACTAAGAAGACTGTCTTCACAATTTTTTAGCTCAAAAGGAGGAGCCTAGGTGGTACCTGCTTTGCAAAGTACCACACTGAACATAAATATGAATGTTGAAGCTGGGCTCAAAATAATGAATGGATTGAGCTGAAATTTGGTGGGGGTGGTTATTTGGGCATAGGAAAGCACTGTAGAAAATTGATACCATTTGGACATGCCAAAGTGGTACTTCCTTCACAATGCTATTCCCTGGACAGAAACTTGGGAAAATTAGCGAGAGAAATTGGATAAATGAAATGAGCTCAAATTTGGTGTAGGTAAGTTACATAGTCATGCCCTGGTAATTTTTAGATCATTTGGGTAAGCCTAGCTAGTACTTACTTCACAAAGCTTCTCTCGAGATAGAAACTTTGGAAATTTCCTGAGACAGATTTACCAGGAAAATGGAGCTAAATATTATCATGTGGCAATGATTTGGGTATGGAAGAGTGCCCAAAAAGTTTGAGGGTAATAGGAGGGATCTGGATAACACTTGCTTTGCAATGTGCCAATCTGGCCATAAAATATAAATTGAACCTGGGCTCACATAGATGATTTGACTGAGCTGCAATTTGGAGGAGGGTGATAATTTGGGCATATGAAAAAACTGTATAAATTTCATGTCATTTTGATATATAAAAATGGTACTTCCTTCACAATGCTTCTAGGTGGAAAAAAAAACTTTGGAAATTTGCCGAGGAAGATTTACTGGGCAAATGGAGCTGAATTTTGTCATGAAGCAATGATTTCGATAGGAACGAGTGCCCAAAATTTTTGAGGGCAGTCAAGAATATATAAATACAACTTCCTTCACAAAGTATTATTGTGAACAGAATAGGAAAATGAATATTGTTGAATTATTTTTGAACTAGGCAAGGAAGGTTTTTTACATATTTGACTAAGATATGACCCAAAGAATTTATGAGATTTTTTGGAATTTTGGGAATGACAGAAATATAGGTTGCTTCACAACCTAGGGAAAAAACTACCACATGGACATGACACATAGGCAAAACTGATGAGGTGGCGCCTAGTCATAGCAACCCACCACAATTTCAAGGTTATGACCATCTATATTGGTCATGATCAGCTAGAAATAAGGTAGCGGACCAGTGCTATCTACTTTATGACCATTTCATGTAAGGAAATTACGACCTTTCTGACCAAAATGGTCGTTATAGTTTAGGGTTTGGAGCCCCCCGAATAGCTTTTGACCAATTGGTCTCAAATGGTCATAGATCTATGACCAGTTCTTTCAGGGTCAGTGACAGAAGGTCACTAGTTGACATATTTCTTGTAGTGGTGGGGACGACTTGCCCCTGGGCTGGAAGACGGTGGGCGATTTCCTTTGCCAGGTACCTGATGTCTACTACAGAACCTTCTTCTTGTAGACGTTGTTGGGCCTCCAAGTGCAGAGGTTTGTAGGACAGTGGCAAATTTCCCTCAAGTGGATGACCTAAGGTTTATCAATACCTGCTAAGTGGTAACTTCCAAATTCAGAGAAACCCTGGAATTAAAAAAGGGCAATCCTGAGCCAAATCCGTGTTTTGAGAACTAGACCGTATCTTTCCTGAAATATAGCCTAGGATGATGGTGTCATTCTCTAGCCGAACGCGGAACATTCCATTGCGCTGCTAATTCCCCATGGGGTAACTCTATAATTTTCCAAGGTAAAAGAGCACCCGACCAATTCGAAACAAAAATAAAAAGGAACTTAAATTAGTCTCCGTGTTCTTCGAATGGATCTCTTAATTGTTGAGAGGGTTGCCCAAACGCGGTATAAGTATAAAATATATAAAGAAAAAATGTTAAAAAATTCTTATTGTCTTATCCGCATTAGACAAAATGAAGTAGAACCCCTTGAACGCCTTATCAAAGGGTTCTCAAAAATTCGAGATAGATCTAATTATACTTTTTTACTTATTTCTAATTTCATTTTTAAAAAAGATAAAGAACCTATATTATAATTAGAATATAATATGAGTTCTGTGATGAATCGAATAGATTCAATTCGCGTTATAAGAGTAAAATAAAAATTCCGCGGGTCCTTTCCGCTCTAATCAGATAAAGGGGGGTAAGGACCCGCTAAGCTCCTACTTTTTCATGTTTACAATCTGGTCCCTCTATTTTTCCTCCACGTCGATAAGGAGCTAAAAGATCGACGACCTTAATACCTGTTTCAAAGATGGATAATTTCGTATCTAACTCGATAAAGGCAGGCACTATCTCCCTTCAACCCTTTGAGCGAAATGTAGCAAAAGGAAGGAAAATCCATGGACCTCTACCTTTTTGACAGCCCATCTTTTTGTCTCAGTAGAGTCTTTCAGTGGCATGTTTCAGTCCTCTCAGATACCGTCATTGTTTCTTCTCCGAGAAAAGAAGTTGACGACCCGTAGGCCTTCCACCTCCACGCGGCATTGCTCCGTCAGGCTTTCGCCCATTGCGGAAAATTCCCCACTGCTGCCTCCCGTAGGAGTCTGGGCCGTGTCTCAGTCCCAGTGTGGCTGATCATCCTCTCGGATCAGCTCTAGCTTCTTTAGGGGTTATTACTTCCTTAGTAGCTCAACATATGTACTCTTTACCTCCTTAAGATTAAACAAAAGGGTTCGCAAATAAAAGCGCTAGTGCCAATCATGTGCGGTAGCAATACCAAACCAAATACGACGAGTATTGGGGTCCTGAGCTAAGCCTTGGCTAAACCTGGGAAATCTTAATTCCATAATGCCTTTCAAATCCTCCTAGCCACTATCCTACTGCAATAATTCTCGCTAAGAAGCTCAAAAGGCACTTGAAATAGCCGAAGCTAACTTGAGTAAAGCTGAGGGTACGAAAGATTTGGTTGAAGTGAAGCTCGCTCTCAGACGAGCTAGGATACGAATCGAGGCTGTCAATTGGATTCCCCCATCCAATTGAAGACGGAAATACAATGGTAAGAAAACAAATTAGATAGAAAAAGTAAATAAAATAGGGGCTTATGTTGGATTGGCACGATATAATATAAATCCAAATAGGATTAAAAAAGAGGTAAATTGTGTCTAATTGAAAAGAACCCCCAGTGGGTAGTGAAATAGAACGTGAAACCGTGCTGAGCTCCCAAGCAGTGGGAGGGGAAAGTGATCTCTGACCGCGTGCCTGTTGAAGAATGAGCTCCTCAGATACCGTCATTGTTTCTTCTCCGAGAAAAGAAGTTGACGACCCGTAGGCCTTCCACCTCCACGCGGCATTGCTCCGTCAGGCTTTCGCCCATTGCGGAAATGTATACATGATTTATTCCTTATTTAAAATTTGAAAATTTGAAAATTCACTTCTTTATTTTATTAATTTAGGATCTCAGCAGTTATCCTCTCCGCACTTGGCTACCCAGCGTTTACCGTAGGCACGATAACTGGTACACCAGAGGTGCGTCCTTCCTACGACATCGGGTTTTGGAGACCCGCGTTCTACCGAACTGAACTAAGAGCGCTTTCATTCATTCAAAAAGAAAATATTTTTCTATTCCTTGAAAAGAATCAATAGAAGGAGAATCGGACGATATCTTTCTCGAAACAAACAAAAAGGAAAAGATTCTTGTTCAAGATGGTTGTTTTAGGCTGAGTGTTGAAGAAGCTACGAGTTTGCATGGAATTTCCAGCATAGGGCAAAAGTATTGGTTGGGAAAATGGGATATTTGGTATTGAATTGGGGCACGGTCTGGTTCGGTATGGAATGAACTTATAATCTGATGATCGAGTCGATTCCATGATTATAAGTTCATAACCCTAGCGCCCATTCCCATTTTGGGCGGAACAGATCTACTAATTCTTTTATTCCAGTTAGTAAGAGGGATCTTGAACTAAGAAATAGACCTAGAACAATCAAATTAAAATTTCTTCTTTTTCGGAGGGATTGCAGGTCTTCTTAATCGTCTATTCGGCTCCGTAGGAGGCGTAGGATGAAGATGGTCTCTCTCATGCAACCCTGCAACCAAATAACAAAGAGTCTCTTGTGTCCCCAACACACCCAATACAATGGTAAATTGTATAGGTGCACTAGTTCGGCGAAGAGATGATGATACAAGTGGTATATGGATGGTAGATAAAGGTATTAGTAATTTGAAAATATAAAAACAGCAAGGTAACTAATGGTAAAAGTGAGCATAAACGGTATTGCAATGCATTGAAACAAGGCCTAGGGTTCATACTTTCACTAGTGCAAGTTCCCTCAACAATAATAACATAATTGGATCACACAACTATCCCTCAACATGCAACAAAGAGTCACTCAAAAGTCACTAATAGCGGAGAACGAACGAAGAGATTATGGTAGGGTACGAAACCACCTCAAAGTTATTCTTTCCAATCAATCCATTGGGCTATTCCTATAAGTGTCACAAACAGCCCTAGAGTTCGTACTAGAATAACACCTTAAGACACAAATCAACCAAAACCCTAATGTCACCTAGGTACTCCAATGTCACCTCAAGTATCCGTGGGTATGATTATACGATATGCATCACACAATCTCAGATTCAACTATTCAACCAACACATAGAACCTCAAAGAGTGCCGCAAAGTTTCTACCGGAGAATCATGACGAAAACATGTGCCAACCCCTATGCATAGGTTCATGGGCGGAACCCGCAAGTTGATCACCACAACATACATCAAGTGAATCACGTGATATCCCATTGTCACCACAGATACGCACGGTAAGACATACATCAAGTGTTCTCAAATCATTAAAGACTCAATCCGATAAGATAACTTCAAAGGGGAAACTCAATCCATTACAAGAGAGTAGAGGCGGAGAAACATCTTAAGATCCAACTATAATAGCAAAGTTCACGATACATCAAGATTGTGCCAAATCAAGAACACGAGAGAGAGAGAGAGAGATCAAACACATAGCTACTGGTACGTACCCTCAGCCCCGAGGGAGAACTACTCCCTCCTCGTCAGGGAGAGCACCGGGATGATGAAGATGGCCACCGGAGAGGGATTCCCCCTCCGGCAGGGTGCCAAAACGGGTCTAGATTGGTTTTCGGTGCCTACGGAGGCTTCTGGCGGCGGAACTCCCGATCTATTGTGCTCCCAATCATTTTAAGGTATATGGATATATATATATAGGCGGAAGAAGTACGTCAGGGGAGCCATGAGGGGCCCACGAGGGAGGAGGGCATGCCCAGGTGGGTGGGCGCGCCCCCTGCCTCATGGCTTCCTCGTTGCTTCCCTTACGTGGACTCCAAGTCTCCAGTGTTGCTTTCCTTCCAAAAATAAGTTCCGTGAAGTTTCAGGTCAATTGGACTCCGTTTGATTTTCCTTTTCTGCGATACTCTAAAACAAGGAAAAAACAGAAACTGGCACTGGGCTCTGGGTTAATAGGTTAGTCCCAAAAATAATATAAAAGTGTATAATAAAGCCCATAAACATCCAAAACAGAAGATAATATAGCATGGAGCAATCAAAAATTATAGATACGTTGGAGACGTATCAGTACCCGGCCGCCCGAAGCTCAGTAATGTCCTTCTCCTTGACGGAGGAGGCCATCCACTTGCCTTGACCTCCGGAGTCGGACATGGTTGAGTGCTTGCTCGAGTGGGAGGAAGATGAGAACTTGGGCGTTGGAGCTCAAGAGTGGAAGGGCAGAGGAAGAGAGAAGGTGTGGGAGAAGAAGGGGGAATCCTTATCCCCTTATGAAGGCAGTGAATATCGAACGCCTCCCCACTCACCCTAAAACTCGCCTATTCCCAAGGGCTGTGTAAACGGCACGGTTGGGTTACCCACGCCCGTATTGATGAAAATCCCGCAATAAGGGGACATGATCTCTGCTTTGACCAGACGTGCCAATGGAAACCGCATCTCGAAGCGCGGAGCGGCAGACGAAAAATGGCTCGAAATTATGACCAAACGGATGTGATGTCATGTTGCAAAAAAATTGTCAGTGGATTGGACTCGTGGATTATTATATTCTCTACGGTTGTGTGTGGTGTGTGTGTTACAGGTCCGGACACGACCATTATGTCCGAAGACCATTTTAGAGTTAGGAAGGAGGAACCCGCCTTGCAATGCTGAAGACGGATCTACACACCAGATACCTTGTCATTGAAGCCAGGTTCAGGGGCTACGGAGGGAGTCCTGGACTAAGGGGTCCTCGGGCGGCCGGCCTGTTAGCCATGGGTCGGACTGATGGGCTATGAAGATACGAAGACCGAAGACTACACCCGTGTCCGGATGGGACTCTCCTTAGCGTGGAAGGCAAGCTTAGCGATCAAATAAGTAGATTCCTTTCTTTGTAACCGGCCTTATGTAACCCTAGATCCTCTCGGTGTCTATATAAACCGGAGGACTTAGTCTGGAGGGAGAACAATCATTACCATAGCCATACAAGCTAGACCTCTAGGGTTTAACCATTACGATCTCGCGGTAGATCAACTCTTGTAATACTCATATTCATCAAGATCAATCAAGCAGGACGTAGGGTATCACCTCCATAGAGAGGGCCTGAACCTGGGTAAACATCGTGTCCCCTGTCTCCTGTTACCATCGACCTTAGACGCACAGTTCGGGACCCCCTACCCGAGATCCACCGGTTTTGACACCGACAGTCGTCGCCCACCCTTAGGTACTTGCCCAGGGCAGGGGCTGCAGTGGAGGAAGGTTGGTCCTTGGCCACATCCTCCTAGGCCGGCCCCTCGGTAGCCTCCCCGGCAGGCCCCCTGCCGGTCTCCTCGGCGGCGGACTTGCCGGTCTCTTTGGCAGCCGCCTTTCCGGCCTCCCCGGTAGTGGTCCCACTGGTCTCCCCGGCAGGCCCCTTGCCGGCCTCCTCGGTGGCGGACTTGGCGACTTCCTCAGTTGCGATCTTGGCGGCCTCAGTTTCTGCGTCCTTGGCAACCTCCCCAATGACGATGTCGATATCCTCCTGGTCCATCGAGGGAGGGTCTGAAAACCAGAAAGGAGAACGCAACGAGGCCAAGGTCGAGGTTCAGGACACAAAAAAAGAGAGAGAAAAGACAGGGACGAAAGGAAGACAACTTACCCGTGTCGTGCTGCAGAGAAGTGCTCCCCTCCACACCAACATCCATTGGCAGGGCGGAACCCCCAGCGCCCATGCTTGCCTCCTCCTTCTCCATGCGCGTGGGCTCGGTGGTGTTTGCCCTTGCTGGGGTCACCCCTCTGGGCAGCGTGGTCGACGGGGGCGGCGTGTCGGGGGTGGCCCTCAGCGGCTCCTCCTGCTGCCACTCTCCCACTGCGAGCCTGGCAAGGTCAGCACTAAGGGTTCACGCCCCAACGCCCTTCGACAAGGAGTGAGTAATGAACTTACGTTGGGGGCTGAAGCGGGGGCTGCGTCGAGGGCTGGCGTCTGGACTGATCTCCACCACCTCCGGCGTGCACGAAGTGCTCGCCGAGGGCTTGCCGCCCATCGATGCCTTGGCCCTCTTCGCCGCCCTCTGGGCCAGCGTCTCTGTATCCCTGCAAAGACAAGATCAAGTCAGGAGAAATAGCACGAGCTGAGAGTCAGAAATGATAAAGGGCGAGGTGCTTACTCCTCCTCCTCTGGTCTCCTCTTCCTCTTCGGGCTGAAGGACCCAGGTCGAAATTGGCCTCCGGATCATTGTCCGAAGGGGAAGGAGAGGGGGATGGGGTCCTGCACCGCTTGGACGAGGAAGAGGTGGCGGCTGCTGCCTTCTTCTTCGCTACCACGGCCCTCGTCTGGTGCCCGGGCTGCGCCTGGGCCTGTTGTCACTGCGTAGTCCAGCCAGGCCGGACCGGCTTGCCGGAGCTAGCCCGCCGTAGGACACGTCTTCTCCCTGAGGCCGGGGGGTCATCCACCTTGGTATCCTCTTCGGCGACTCCTCGACCGCATATTCAACAAGGGGGGTAGGTGGCGCCGCTGCCGCTGGCCTCCCCGGCAGATCCCGCCCATTCGGCGAGCTCTTTCTCTTCTGCGGTCATGTCTGCCTCGTCCTCCACGGTGCCGACGCTTCCGGCCTCCCTGGCGAGTGCTCCTCCTCCGCCCTGGCGGCAATGTATGCCAGCTCTGCCTTGGTGGTGTCGTGGATAAGCAGCGGATCGTCATGAACGTACCTCTCCGATAGGTTGTCGAGGAACTCCTGCACCCGTTCCACTTCTGGCTCGGCCCATCTTGGATCCAGGCCATGCGCGTTGAAGTCCGGCATCATGGCGATGATGTCGGTCTGGCAAGAGTTGTTGCTCAATGGGACCACTCCCGTTCGCAACCCAAACAGAGACCTGCCGGCCTTGATGGCCTTGCCGGCCTTGCCGGCCATGCCGGTCCTCTTGACCCCGCCGTCTTCATTTACCTTGAGCTGAAAGAGCCTCTGGCAAAAGTGGGCATGCCCCAGCACCTTGAAATTGTGCTTCAAGCTAGGGTTGAGCCTCATGATGTCAGTCGCGTTCCTGAAATCCCAGGCCGGCCTCCCCTTGTTGTGCAGCGGGGCGATTCGACCGCAGATGAAGTCAGCCCCAATCATCTCAAGAGTGAGCCCAGCCAAGGTGGGGCGATGGATCCTGGTGGTGGCGACCGTGAGCTTCTTATCGCCGACATCGACATCGCTCCAGTCCTTGTCATGGACCGGCGGCTTCCTACGGACCCGGTAGAACTCTTGCGGGTCTTCCTCCTCAATCCAGCACCATCGGCCCCGCCACTCCTCCCACCTCTCCTTCTGAGCACCCTCTGGGTACATGCCCTTCTCCTGGGTCCTCGGGATCCAGGTGATGCAGCCAGAGATGGCACCTCCTGGCTGGATGCGAGGGTAGAAGTAATGGCGTAAGAGCGTCGTACTAGGGAGCACTCCGGCGAAGCCCTCGCAGAGGTCAGCCAAGAAAGCCATGCACGTCACGGCGTTCGGCGTGAAGTCCAGAAGGTGGAAGCCGTAGGTGTGCATGACGTCATTGAAGAAATCAGAGAAAGGGGGGCAGAGCCCGCAGGAGAAGTAATCGACGAAGAAGGGATACCGATTTGGGCCGGCCTCGGCGAAGGTGGTGGGGATGATGCATGTGGCGGGCTGCCCTGACATCTCCCTCCCCCACAGGGGCCTGAAGTAGTCCCTCAGGGTGACCGCATCGACCATCGAGGGGAAGAAGGCGCACTACGTCCGGAGCGCAATCAACTCGCTCTCCGGCGCCTCCTTCTCCATGACGTCCTTGGCCGGACCCTTGCCCTTGCTCGTCTTGGGAGCCATGGGGGCCGAGAAGGAGTGGGGAATCAAGGGAAATGGAGGGCACGGCGGTGGCAAGCAGACGCAAGAGCTTCGGCTCGCGCTTGAGGAAGAAGAAAAGGGGAATGGTGGTTCTGAGATTGGGAAAGGCACGGAGGGTAAATGAGCAGCGCGCCTGTGGTTTTTCCTTTTTATGGGGAAGACACGGGTCGTCTCTTTACTATTCACCACAATGTGACACACGCATGCAGCAACCGCCCCACATCACGCATTTAACACGGGTCGTGGGGAAGCGCAACTAGCGAAGGAGTTACCACAGTAAAACTCTGCCATGTGTGCCCGCACACCATTCTGGGCCTGGCCCAACAACGCTCCGCGCTTATATGTGGCCCAGGCCGGGGGGCTCCTGTCAGTGTACAAAGTAGGGGCCTTCTGTACCCCTTTACTTGTGCACGGGCAGTCGCAGCCACACCCGCGACCGTGCTTGGCAGGGCAGAAGAGGGAGCGAAGACACAAGGCTACCAGAGCAGTGCCCAAGCCAGAGGCGCAAGGAGCAAAGGGACAAGACAGGCTTCCCCCGGAAAGAGCCGTGCCGGGGCAGCCTACATAGCCCCGGCAAGAGCCTTGCCGGGGCAACTTTCCCAACGCCAGCAAGGTCACCGCCCTTGAGCCTAGGAGTTCCAACACCATCGACAACATTAGGACCAAGGCTCGAAAGGCGCCTGCATGGTGGAATGCAGATCTTTGTGATGAACAGAGGCCTGCAAGACTGGGTAAGAACCAGAAGATGAAGGACCCCGGCAAGATCCTTTCCGGGGACGACCACAGAAACCCGGCGAGACCCTTGCCGGGGATATCTGTAGGGCCACAGCCAGGCCCACGCCTACCAAGGCCCCGCTACCCCATGGTCATTCCGACGCAGCAGCCAACCCGCCAACTAGGCATGTACCTACGTGGCAGCATGCAGCTTCTAGGCCAACGAAGCAAGCACCTGCGTGGCGACATGCGGATCTTCGTGAAGACCCTGCTACCGCACTAGCGCAGTAGCGAGCCAGCATGGAGCTGCATGCCTCGTCAGCTTGGATGTGCGTCGAAGCGAGGCGAGGCGGTGACAGACGAGATGAGCTTCCTTGATGTCCCCGATAAAGCAAGCCGACACGTCAACAATGCATTAAATGCCTTTTGTCCCACGATGTCAGGGATAGACTTGTACATTGTAGACACTTTCCACCTCCTGTGTGCCACTGTGGCGACCCCTTTGACATATAAAAGGAGGCCCGAGGCATATTGAGGGAGGATTCGGACTTTTTGGACCCTGCACACCTTGTAGCTGGTCCAAGAACACTAGATAAACACACCAAAGCAGGATTAGGGTATTACGCATCGTTTGCAGCCTGAACCTGGATAAAATTCCCCTGCATTGATCTTCTAATCCCCCTCTTTCCACAGCCCTGGGCCCTGTCAACCGTAGTAGGGATTCCCTATGATCATATAGGTGTCGTTCTTAAACCCCGACAAAATCAAAACACTTCAATACTTCATATACATGAAGATTATTTTCCGATATAACCAAGCAGAGTCACATTTAAGTGGTTTTTATTAGTCTTCTCAAGACATTTAGCATTAGTGTTATAAAAAGTTCAATCTAAGATTCATGAATAAACCACCAATAATAGAGGTAAATCCAAAACATATTCTTTATAACCACTCGAACAACCATTATTTAAAACTTATAAGAATATTCGTCGCATAACTCAAAACATAATGTTTTACACAACTCGAGAACGAAATAACCATTATTCGGTCCTAATATAAATCTTTAAGATAAACCAAAGCCATGAATTCAGTGGTCTTGAGTAGCGATCCCATCACCAGTCCCAATTTGCATCGCGACTTCATTTCTTCTCAATTTGTGAGCTTTCTGTAGTCCCTACATTGGTTTGCAAATGAGAGCAACTGATTATTATCAAATACTCATGACATACAGGAAATCAACAAGTATAATAAAATTAATTTTGTGTAATTTTTATACCTTTACCGGAAGAACCATGCTTCTTCTTATCGGCCAAGTACTTCTTGCAGTTGCGCTTCCAATGTACTTTCTGCTTGCAGTAGAAACATTCGGTCTCCTTAGTGGCTCCGCCCATGTTCCTCTTCTGTGGCACGGTCTAACCGAAGCCAATAGACTTTTTCTTGGACTTTCCCTTCTTTTTGAAACTAGCGGTCTTGTTGACCATCAACACTTGTTTGTTATTTTGCATTCCATCTTCTGTAGTTTTGAGCATAGCGAACAACTCATTTGCACTTCTCCATCCTGTTCATATTGTAATTCATGATAAAACCATCGTAAGATGGGGAGAGTGAAGCAAGCACAATATCTGTAGCGAGGGTTGGAGGAACTCCAAATTCCAGAGAAGCCGGTCTATCAACATACCCAACAAGCTTCACTATATGCTCACTCATTGAGGAACCTTATCCCATCTTGCCTTCAATCAAGGCCTTGGTTATTTCAAAATGTTCGGTCCTTTGCCTGCTTCTTATACAGAACTTCCGGTGACCCAATTATAAATTGAGTAGTAGAACGTTCAAAACTTTTCTGTAGTTCAGGATCCATGCAAGTCAACATGAGGCACTGGACTGAATCATAGTCGTCATTACAAGTAGTGAAAGCATCTAAACTTCTTGTGGTGCATCCTTTGTAGGAGGATAACCTAGGGGTTGATCCAGCACATACTCCTTGTAGCACTCCTGAGAACAAATCTCAGGTTTCCAATCTAATCCGCATAGTTTCCACCATTTGCATCAAACTTTTCTTTCTCTAATATAGGGGCTAAGTTGAACATATTGTGAGCCATTGATCTACGATGATAAACACACTTAGCCACTGATTCATAATTAATTCGCACTAGTATTTAAACAAATTTTAATATAAAGTGCACTCCCACTCAAATCAATATCTCTCGAAATTGATAGTGAGTGATTCAAGACCCCAACCTTATTCTCAGGCATTGATGTGGACATCACTAATGATGAGAATTTTGAATGGTATGCAAACTTTTGCCGATCATATCTCCATATGACTCTTGTTCATCTTTCGAGGCTTCGTGCTCTGAGCTCAGAATGATTCAGCTAGAACTTTAAGAAAACTAAGTGCTATTTGCATACGTGGTCTAACCATCCTTGTATTACACCTCAGAACCCGTTTATACTCATGTGGACATGACACACACTGGAATGCTACGTGTTATAGACGGCTGCAACACTGGAAAGAGCACCTTTTAACTTATATTTACTGTGAGAGATCACCCTAATAAGTTATTACTGCACAATCAAAGGGTGCAAACAACAAAGGAATAAACACCTTAGATAATTCATAATAGCATGATATGGTATAGCCCTAGGCGCCGGGAAGTCTTCACTGTATTCTTCAATCTTCAGTTGGAATGTCGCCATGGCGGTAGAAATATCGTTGCCGTGGCAAACGTTTCAAAAACTCTCCCATGGCGGCAATTTCAAAAAACGTTGTTGTGGCACCTATTTTAGAAAACATTGTCATGGCACGAAAATTTGAGCACCTCTCCCTATGCCTGGTACACCTTCTCCATGTTGGGGTCCTCCGTGTACATTTGCCACTATCACCTGTAACATGTAGGTTATCTCTACATCTATAACATTAAAATGGCAATCATGTGGCTCCAGCCATCATGTCATGACGCGCAGGCCACTTAACATTTACAACATATAACCATCTCATACGTAAACTCATTATCATGACAAAGGCTATACCACATTATATGCAAACATGCAAAACCAAATTGGACGCCCTCTAATCCGTTTGGTCAATTTTAATTACGTGGCTTCTAGGATTTCCACATGACACTAGCCACCTACGAACACAATTAAGAAGATAATTCTTGTTCCTAGATTAATGTTTGGGTTGTGTAAGGGAAGAGACTTAATTAAAAATATCTAGCCCCACACTAAACTTCATCAAATATGCATGACCCCGTAGACAATTGTTCATCTTCATTGCCCTCTTGTGTTGGCGACAGTTCACTATTCTTCAATATGATGAAGCCCAAAGAACTGTTAGTAGACCGTCGACAGCCAGAGCCAATCGATTGTCAGAACTTTGTACAAAGCTACATCATGCCGTCAATGAACAGAACCAAAGAAACACTCAAGGGAAGCATAATAAGAACATCAAACCCTCACATCCACATGTAATCTAAATCAAAACATGTATCTACTCATAGAATATTTTATGATGCCACTACTGGGAAACATAGTAGAAAACTACAAAAAATCGCCCTATGATCACCTAGGAACAATATGAGGATGCATAGACGGTTTGGATCACGATCGTTACCGACTCCAAGTTGCAGCGGAAGAAGACAAGTTGGTGTAGATCATACTTGGAGTCCCTCGTGTTGGGGAACGTAGCAGAATTTTAAAATTTTCTACGCATCACCAAGATCAATCTATGGAGTCATCTAGCAACGAGGGAGAGAGGAGTGCATCTACATACCCTTGTAGATCACGAGCGGAAGCGTTCAAGAGAACGGGGTTGATGGAGTCGTACTCGTCGTGATCCAAATCACCGAAGATCCTAGTGCCGAACGGACGGCACCTCCGTGTTCAACACACGTACGGAGCGAGGAAGTCTCCCGCGCCTTGATCCAGCAAGGAGGAGGGAGAGGTTGAGGAAGAGGGCTCGAACAGCAGCACGACGGCGTGGTGGTGGTGAAGCTGCAGTACTCCGTCAGGGCTTCGCCAAGCCCTTATGGAGGAGGAGAGGTGTTGGGGGGGAGGAGGGGCTGCGCCTTGGATGTTGTGTGCAGACCTCCCCTCACCCCTCTATTTATAGGGGAAGGGGGCCGGCCCCCTCTAGATGAGATCTAGAGGGGGGGCGGCCAAGGGGATGGGGGCTTGCCCCCCAAGCAAGGGGGCGCCCCCCTTAGGGTTTCCCCCCAACCCTAGGCGCATGGGCCCTAGGGGGGTGTGGCACCCCAGCCCACTTGGGCTGGTTCCCTTCTCCATACAGCCCATAAGGCCCTCCGGAAGAGGTGGCCCCTCCCGGTGGACCCCCGGAACCCCTCCGGTGGCCCCGGTACAATACCGATATGCCCCCGGACCTTTCCGGCGACCGTATGACAACTTCCCATATATAAATATTTACCTCCGGACCATTCCGGAACTCCTCATGACGTCCGGGATCTCATCCGGGACTCCGAACAACATTCGGTAATCACATACAAGTCTTCCTAACAACCCTAGCGTCACCGAACCTTAAGTGTGTAGACCCTACGGGTTCGGGAGACATGCAGACATGACCGAGACGACTCTCCGGTCAATAACCAACAGCGGGATCTAGATACCCATGTTGGCTCCCACATGCTCCACGATGATCTCATCGGATGAACGACGATGTCGAGGATTCAATCAATCCGTATACAATTCCCTTTGTCAATCGGTACATTACTTGCCCGAGACTCGATCGTCGGTATCCCAATACCTTGTTCAGTCTCGTTACCGGCAAGTCACTTTACTCGTACCGTAATGCATGATCCCATGATCAACCACTTGATCACATTGAGCTCATTATGATTATGCATTACCGAGTGGGCCTAGAGATACCTCTCCGTCATACAGAGTGACAAATCCCAGTCTCGATTCGTGCCAACCCAACAGACACTTTTGGAGATACCTGTAATGTACCTTTATGGTCACCCAGTTACGTTGTGACGTTTGGCACACCCAAGGCACTCCTACGGTATCCGGGAGTTGCACAATCTCATGGTCTAAGGAAATGATACTTGACATTCAGAAAAGCTACAACAAACAAACTACACGATCTTTGAGCTAAGCTTAGGATTGGGTCTTGTCCATCACATCATTCTCCTAATGATGTGATCCCGTTATCAATGACATCTAATGTCCATAGTCAGGAAACCATGACTATCTTTTGATCAACGAGCTAGTCAACTAGAGGCTCACTAGGGACGTGTTGTGGTCTATGTATTCACACATGTATTACGATTTCCGGATAACACAATTATAGCATGAACAATAGACAATTATCATGAACAAAGAAATATAATAATAACCATTTTATTATTGCCTCTAGGGCATATTTCCAACAGTGTCCCACTTGCACTAGAGTCAATATTCTAGTTACATTGTGATGAATCGAACACCCATGCAGTTCTGGTGTTGATCATGTTTTGCTCTAGGGAGAGGTTTAGTCAACGGATCTGCTACATTAAGGTCCGTATGTACTTTAGAAATCTCTATGTCTCCATTTTGAACACTTTCACGAATGGAGTTGAAGCGACGCTTGATATGCCTGGTCTTCCTGTGAAACATGGGCTCCTTGGCAAGGGCAATAGCTCCAGTGTTGTCACAGAAGAGAGTCATCGGGCCCGACGCATTGGGTATGACTCCTAGGTCGGTAATGAACTCCTTCACCCAGACTGCTTCTTGTGCTGCCTCCGAGGCTGCCATGTACTCCGCTTCACATGTAGATCCCGCCACAACGCTTTGCTTGCAACTGCACCAGCTTACTGCCCCACCATTCAAAATATACACGTATCTGGTTTGTGACTTAGAGTCATCCAGATCTGTGTCGAAGCTAGCATCGACATAACCCTTTACGACGAGCTCTTCGTCACCTCCATAAACGAGAAACATTTCCTTAGTCCTTTTCAGGTACTTCAGGATATTCTTGACCGTTGTCCAGTGTTCCATGCCGGGATTACTTTGGTACCTTCCTACCAAACTTACGGCAAGGTTTACATCAGGTCTGGTACACAGCATAGCATACATGATAGACCCTATGGCCGAGGCATAGGGGACGACACTCATCTTTTCTCTATCTTCTGCCGTGGTCGGGCATTGAACCGTGCTCAATCTCGTACCTTGCAATACAGGCAAGAACCCCTTCTTTGACTGATCCATTTTGAACTTCTTCAATATCTTGTCAAGGTACGTACTCTGTGAAAGACCAATGAGGTGTCTCGATCTATCTCTATAGATCTTGATGCCTAATATATAAGCAGCTTCTCCAAGGTCCTTCATTGAAAAACACTTGTTCAAGTAGGCCTTTATGCTTTCCAAGAATTCTATATCATTTCCCATCAACAGTATGTCATCCACATACAATATGAGAAATGCTACAAAGCTCCCACTCACTTTCTTGTAAATCCAGGCTTCTCCATAAGTCTTCATAAACCCAAACGCTTTGATCATCTCATCAAAACGAACGTTCCAACTCCGAGATGCTTGCACCAGCCCATAAATCGAGCGTTGGAGCTTGCACACCTTGTCAGCATTCTTAGGATCGACAAAACCTTCCGGCTGCATCATATACAGTTCTTCCTTAAGGAAACCATTAAGGAATGCCGTTTTGACGTCCATTTGCCATATCTCATAATCATAGAATGCGGCAATTGCTAACATGATTCGGACGGACTTCATCTTCGCTACGGGTGAGAAAGACTCATCATAGTCAACCCCTTGAACTTGTCGATAACCCTTAGTGACAAGCCGAGCTTTATAGATGGTCACATTACCATCCGCGTCTGTCTTCTTCTTAAAGATCCATTTATTTTCTATGGCTCGCCGATCATCGGGCAAGTCAGTCAAAGTCCATACTTTGTTTTCATACATGGATCCTATCTCGGATTTCATGGCTTCCAGCCATTTTTCGGAATCCGGGCCCGCCATCACTTCTTCATAGTTCGAAGGTTCACCGTTGTCTAACAACATGATTTCCAAGACAGGGTTGCCGTACCACTCTGGTGCGGAACATGTCCTCGTGGACCTACGAAGTTCAGTAGTAACTTGATATGAAGTTCCATGATCATCATCATTAACTTCCTCTCTAGTCGGTGCAGGCACCTCAGGAACATTTTCTTGAGTTGCGCCACTTACCAGTTCAAGAGGAAATACTTCATCAAGATCTACTTTCCTCCCACTTATTTCTTTCGAGAGAAACTCTTTCTCTAGAAAGGACCCATTCTTGGCAACAAAGATCTTGCCTTCGGATCTGAGGTAGAAGGTATACCCAACAGTTTCTTTAGGGTATCCTATGAAGACGCATTTTTCCGACTTGGGTTCGAGCTTTTCAGGTTGAAGTTTCTTGACATAAGCATCGCATCCCCAAACTTTTAGAAACAACAGCTTAGGTTTCTTCCCAAACCATAATTCATACAGTGTCGTCTCAACGGATTTCGACGGAGCCCTATTAAAGTGAATGCGGCAGTCTCAAAAGCATAGCCCCAAAATGACAGTGGTAAATCGGTAAGAGACATCATAGATCGCACCATATCCAATAGAGTGCGATTATGATGTTCGGACACACCATTACGCTGAGGTGTTCCCGGCGGCGTGAGTTGTGAAACTATTCCACATTTTCTTAAGTGTGTGCCAAATTCGTGACTCAAGTATTCTCCCCCACGATCTGATCGCAAGAACTTGATTTTCTTGTCACGTTGATTCTCAACTTCACTCTGAAATTCCTTGAACTTTTCAAAGGTCTCAGACTTGTGTTTCATTAAGTAGACATACCCATATCTACTCAAGTCATCAGTGAGGGTGAGAACATAACAATAGCCACCGCGAGCCTCAACACTCATTGGACCGCACACATCAATATGTATGATTTCCAATAAGTTGGTTTCTCGCTCCATTGTTCCTGAGAACGGAGTCTTGGTCATTTTACCCATGAGGCATGGTTCGCACATGTCAAATGATTTGTAATCAAGAGACTCTAAAAGTCCATCTGCATGGAGCTTCTTCATGCGTTTGACACCTATGTGACCAAGGCGGCAGTGCCACAAGTATGTGGGACTATCATTATCAACCTTAAATCTTTTGGTATTCACACTATGAATATGTGTAGCATTACGCTCGAGATTCATTAAGAATAAACCATTCACCATCGGAGCATGACCATAAAACATATCTCTCATATAAATAGAACAACCATTATTCTCGGATTTAAATGAGTACCCATCTCGAATTAAACGAGATCCTGATACAATGTTCATGCTCAAAGCTGGCACTAAATAACAATTGTTGAGGTTTAAAACTAATCCCGTAGGTAAATGTAGAGGCAGCGTGTTGACGGCGATCACATCGACCTTGGAACCATTCCCGACGTGCATCGTCACCTCGTCCTTCGCCAGTCTCCGCTTATTCCGCAGATCCTGCTTTGAGTTACAAATGTGAGCAACCGCACCGGTATCAAATACCCAGGAGCTACTACGAGTACTGGTAAGGTACACATCAATTACATGTATATCACATATACCTTTCGTGTTGCCGGCCTTCTTGTCCGCTAAGTATTTGGGGCAGTTACGCTTCCAGTGACCACTTCCCTTGCAATAAAAACACTCAGTCTCGGGCTTGGGTCCATTCTTTGGCTTCTTCCCGGCAGCTTGCTTACCAGGCGCGGCAACTCCCTTGCCGTCCTTCTTGAAGTTCTTCTTACCCTTGCCTTTCTTGAACTTAGTGGTTTTATTCACCATCAACACTTGATGTTCCTTTTTGACTTCTACCTCTGCTGATTTCAGCATTGAATATACCTCAGGAATGGTCTTTTCCATCCCCTGCATATTGAAGTTCATCACAAAGCTCTTGTAGCTCGGTGGAAGCGACTGAAGGATTCTGTCAATGACCGCGTCATCCGGGAGATTAACTCCCAGCTGAGTCAAGCGGTTATGCAACCCAGACATTTTGAGTATGTGCTCACTGACAGAACTATTTTCCTCCATCTTACAGCTGAAGAACTTGTCGGAGACTTCATATCTCTTGACCCGGGCATGAGCTTGAAAAACCATTTTCAGCTCTTCGAACATCGCATATGCTCCGTGTCTCTCAAAATGCTTTTGGAGCCCCGGTTCTAAGTTGTAAAGCATGCTGCACTGAACGAGGGAGTAATCATCAGCACGTGACTGCCAAGCGTTCATAACGTCTTGGTTCTGTGGGACGGGTGCGTCACCTAGCAGTGCTTCTAGGACATAATCCTTCTTGGCAGCTATGAGGATGATCCTCAGGTTCCGGACCCAGTCCGTATAGTTGCTGCCATCGTCTTTCAGCTTGGTTTTCTCTAGGAACGCGTTGAAGTTGAGGACAACATGGGCCATTTGATCTACAAGACATATTGTAAAGATTTTAGACTAAGTTCATGATAATTAAGTTCATCTAATCAAATTACTCAATGAACTCCCACTCAGATAGACATCCCTCCAGTCATCTAAGTGAAACATGATCCGAGTTAACTAGGCCGTGTCCGATCATCACGTGAGACGGACTAGCCAACATCGGTGAACATCTTCATGTTGATCGTATCTTCTATACGACTCATGCTCGACCTTTCGGTCTTCCGTGTTTCGAGGCCATGTTTGTACATGCTAGGCTCGTCAAGTCAACCTAAGTGTATTGCGTGTGTAAATATGGCTTACACCCGTTGTATTCGAACATTAGAATCTATCACACCCGATCATCACGTGGTGCTTCGAAACAACGAACCTTCGCAACGGTGCACAGTTAGGGGGAACACTTTCTTGAAATTATTGCGAGGGATCATCTTATTTAAGCTACCGTCGTTCTAAGCAAATAAGATGTAAAACATGATAAACATCACATGCAATCAAATAGTGACATGATATGGCCAATATCATTTGCTCCTTTTGATCTCCATCGTCGGGGCTCCATGATCATCGTTGTCACTGGCATGACACCATGATCTCCATCATCATGATCTCCATCATCGTGTCTTCTTGAAGTTGTCTCGTCATCTATTACTTCTACTACTATGGCTAACGCTTTAGCAATAAAGTAAAGTAATTACATGACGTTTATGTTGACATGCAGGTCATAAATAAATAAAGACAACTCCTATGGCTCCTACCGGTTGTCATACTCATCGACATGCAAGTCGTGATTCCTATTACAAGAACATGATCATCTCATACATCACATATATCATTCATCACATCCTTTGGCCATATCACACCACAAAACACTTGCTGCAAAAACAAGTTAGACGTCCTCTAATTGTTGTTGCAAGTTTTTACGTGGCTGCTATAGGTTTCTAGCAAGAACGTTTCTTACCTACGCCAAAACCACAATGTGAATTGCCAATTTCTATTTACCCTTCATAAGGACCCTATTCATCGAATCCGATCCGACTAAAGTGGGAGAGACAGACACCCGCCAGCCACCTTATGCAACTAGTGCATGTCAGTCGGTGGAACCAGTCTCACATAAGCGTACGTGTAAGGTTGGTCCGGGCCGCTTCATCCCACGATGCCGCCGAATCAAGATAAGACTAGTAACGGCAAGCAAATTGACAATATCGACGCCCACAACTGCTTTGTGTTCTACTCATGCATAGTAACTAATCATAGACCTAGCTCATGATGCCACTGTTGGGGAACGTAGCAGAATTTTAAAATTTTCTACGCATCACCAAGATCAATCTATGGAGTCATCTAGCAACGAGGGAGAGAGGAGTGCATCTACATACCCTTGTAGATCACGAGCGGAAGCGTTCAAGAGAACGGGGTTCATGGAGTCGTACTCGTTGTGATCCAAATCACCGAAGATCCTAGTGCCGAACAGACGGCACCTCCGTGTTCAACACACGTACGGAGCGAGGACGTCTCCCGCACCTTGATCCAGCAAGGAGGAGGGAGAGGTTGAGGAAGAGGGCTCCAACAGCAGCACGACGGCGTGGTGGTGGTGAAGCTGCAGTACTCCGGCAGGGCTTCGCCAAGCCCTTATGGAGGAGGAGAGGTGTTGGGGAGGGGAGGGGCTGTGCCTTGGATGTTGTGTGCAGCCCTCCCCTCACCCCTCTATTTATAGGGGAAGGGGGAAGGGGGCCGGCCCCCTCTAGATGAGATCTAGAGGGGGGCGGCCAAGGGGAGGGGGGCTTGCCCCCCAAGCAAGGGGGCGCCCCCCTTAGGGTTCCCCCCAACCCTAGGCGCATGAGCCCTAGGGGGGTGTGGTGCCCCAGCCTAATTGGGCTGGTTCCCTTCTCCATACAGCCCATAAGGCCCTCCGGAAGAGGTGGCCCCTCCCGGTGGACCCCCGGAACCCCTCCGGTGGCCCCGGTACAATACCGATATGCCCCTGAACCTTTCCGGCGACCGTATGACAACTTCCCATATATAAATCTTTACCTCCGGACCATTTTGGAACTCCTTGTGACGTCCGGGATCTCATCCGAGACTCCGAACAACATTCGGTAATCACATACAAGTCTTCCTAACAACCCTAGCGTCACCGAACCTTAAGTGTGTAGACCCTACGGGTTCGGGAGACATGCAGACATGACCGAGACGACTCTCCGGTCGATAACCAACAGCGGGATCTAGATACCCATGTTGGCTCCCACATGCTCCACGATGATCTCATCGGATGAACCACGATGTCGTGGATTCAATCAATCCGTATACAATTCCCTTTGTCAATCGGTACATTACTTGCCCGAGACTCGATCGTCGGTATCCCAATACCTTGTTCAGTCTCGTTACCGGCAAGTCACTTTACTCGTACCGTAATGCATGATCCCGTGATCAACCACTTGATCATATTGAGCTCATTATGATGATGCATTACCGAGTGGGCCCAGAGATACCTCTCCGTCATACGGAGTGACAAATCCCATTCTCGATTCGTGCCAACCCAATAGACACTTTCAGAGATACCTGTAATGTACCTTTATAGTCACCCAGTTACGTTGTGACGTTTGGCACACCCAAGGCACTCCTACGGTATCCGGGAGTTGCACAATCTCATGGTCTAAGGAAATGATACTTGACATTCAGAAAAGCTACAGCAAACGAACTACACGATCTTTGAGCTAAGCTTAGGATTGGGTCTTGTCATCACATCATTTTCCTAATGATGTGATCCTGTTAACAATGACATCTAATGTCCATAGTCAGGAAACCATGACTATCTTTTGATCAACGAGCTAGTCAACTAGAGGCTCACTAGGGACGTGCTGTGGTCTATGTATTCACACATGTATTACGATTTCCGGATAACACAATTATAGCATGAACAATAGACAATTATCATGAACAAAGAAATATAATAATAACCATTTTATTATTGCTTCTAGGGCATATTTCCAACACCTCGAACCGTAGATGAATGATCCCATGAGCCGCCCACGAATTAAACCTCGAACGGAAGACCGAAAACACAATCTCTCTACTTAGTTGCATGTGCACAGTCTTCATGATCCTGCAACGCTTGGCCCTCCAGAGCTAATCATCGTCGGAGAATTAGTGGGAGGAGATTAAAAACACACTAGGATTATAATTATGAGTTTTAGAGGATATGGGTAAAGCCCTAATTGATCAACTAGGATCAACTAGAACTAGAACTAGAGAACTACAAGAGGCTCCAAAACTTGTGTGTCCAAATAGCACCAAAGCTTGTAGTATATATAGGTTGGAGGGAGAGGAGGGGTTGTCACACAAGGAGGGAACCCCCTCCTTGGTGCGCCAGCCAAAGGGGGGAGGAGGAGTCCCCCCCCCACTCCAATTCGGCCTCTCCACTTGGAAAAGTGGGGCGCCTCCCCTATTGGGCCATGGTGACCCAATTCTCCTTCCATCACTTGGCCTTTTAAGGCCCATTGATATTAAATTAAATATAAAATCCTCCTAAGAATTACTAGAGCCTTTTATTATTAATTTAAGATCACCAGAAACATTTTCCACCTACATATTATTTCTAGGGAATACCCGGTATTGCCCGATAAACTCCGAAACCCTTCCAGTGACCCCGAAACGCTTCTAGATCCTCTAGAAACTATTTTTAATTTTAATGAAACAATTCCACAAATAAACCCTTCATACTCTCGTCCAACTAATAGTCAGCCGATCGTGATTACCTTAAGCATGTGACCCCATAGGTTCAGTAAAACATATACATGAATGAAACCCGTTCGTTCAATGACCAATAGCGCAACAATGGACGTCCATATTGATCCCTATGATTACACGAATGACATTCGAGTGAACCTTTGTTTATCGCGTGATGTTCCCTTTGTTTCGCGAAAATTACAAAATCTGAGATGCATCAGTATCCTCTTGAGTCAAACACATGCTCACTATAACGTTATCCTCGTTATCGGTTTTGTTCTTCTTTCTCGTTGAAGTTTTTTGGTATCCCTGTGACATAGTCACCTGCGTCTGGACGGATGATGATTGATGCCTTCACACTGAGAGAGCCCTAAGAATATCTCTCCATCGTTGGAGGAGCAAATTCCATTTTCTAGCTATCTAGTCCCTTATCAAACTTTCTGTGAACCTATAAGTTGTCGTTATGATCACTATGTTATAGATGACGTTTGAGCAACCCAGAAGTCTATCGTACGGTAGGAAGTGACTACGATACTCTCATGGTCTAAGGAACTAAAACACATGTTAACACTTCATGTTATAACAATTGATTTCAAAAGATATTACATCAAAGTATAAGAAACAAGTTTGGGTCGATTCAATATAATCATTCTTCTAATGTCATACTCTCAGTGTTGTTTTAGGACTATCATTACACTTAACGATATCCTATGATCCAGAAAACATGATCACTAAACACTTGAGCCAGTCTTAGAGGCAAGACTAGAACATATTCTTCACCGTTTATCATTCCACATGTGCATATGAATTTTCCACTGAATCGCATATTCCAAGATCATAGGATTTATAACATTAAATATAAACTCTTAATTGTGAAAATAGAAATATAATAATACAATATTATTGCCTCTATGAGATATTTCCAATAGCTCGAGCTTGAGCTCGGGCCATGGCAGCGCCCACTGGCCGACTGCTAGGCTGACGTGGTTGTCCAACGTAGGGGAGGAGGAGGTACGACCATCGGGCACGGGACAGAGGAGACACTGGCGCGTGTCGGTCCTAAACAAACAGTTTTTAACCCCTTTCCACGACGGCATATGGAACCATCTCCAAGTGAGTGTGGGCGATTGGGGGGTCCTTCCCACACGACCTAGAAACCGTCGGGGATAGGGAGCCTTGATGCATACATTTGTCCATGTATAACCGTTTCTGATATCTTGAATATCCCAAGCGCTTCATCCTTGCCACTCATTTGTGCTTGCATTGCCATCGCGGTCGGAGTTTTGTGGTTCTGCCTAAAACCAGGCAGATTCCAGGCACGGCAGTTTTCTAGGCAGATTCTAGGCACAGGATATTTATGATGCCTGGCACATCACAAACAGTTCATGATTATAAACCGTGTACGATAGGTAGAAAATCACACACATTTAGTTTTCCCGCACCGTATGTGATAGTGTCTGACATCACACACGCTTTGCAAACAGCAACTATGTGCATGCTTGCACACGTTTCCTCTCTGTGAACCGTCTCAGATTATGGTGTATATCGTAAACGTTTGTGTTTTACCAACCGTATGTGCCGTAATGACCTGCACAACATAATTTCGCCCTAATTTAATTGCTGCTATTTAAAATTGTACCTAATTTAAACTTGCAAGTAGGCTATACCTTTATTCATATCCATCAGGTTCAAACAACCAATGCATTATTCGATTCACACGTACATATGTTTAAGAATTATAGAAGCACCAAATAAAGAATGATGTACCAGGGTTCTATACTTGTACTATTACAGATGGTAAAGAAAGAGGCGACAGACATTCCAGTTGCTGAACAAGGTGAAGCGGAATGGCCCTATTGTGCTCTCCTGGATGCAGAAGGCATGCAGGACTCTAGTCCAACCCCTTGTGATGGCCGGCCGCCAATCATGTAGTTTGAGAGGTAATCTTGAGTAAACTACTTCAGGATCCACTGCAAAAGAAAAAATATTCAGATATTGTCATCTAACACAACTCATTACGGGGAGTAAAAATAAGGCTACAGGGTTCTTACTTACCATCCCGCAGTTCACTGTTGTCTTGCATAAACTGTAAACAAATAGTTCGATTGACAACTTTTGACCCATTTTAGTAACAATCTTTATCAGTTTCCTCACTTGATGCTGGTTCATGAATATCTCATTGCCCCATGCGCAGAAAGGGTCGAAGTGTGGATCTTTAGCAATGATATATGTACCTAAAAGCACCAAGTTAATATTACAAGCTAAACAACAATTGAAAAATGATGTAGTACAACACTCCGTCCATCCCATTATATAAGATTTTATTACATGTATATCTAGACATCATCAGAACATTAAGGTAACACTCTTCCTTGTTGCTATGTAGCCTGGGATTGCATATTTAGTCATTCAGTACAATGCATGTTGCTAAACAACAACTAAAAAACGAAAAGGCATGTTAACTGCAATATCCTTAACAGCAACCAAATATCATAATTCATAGTGGTATTGTTGAAACTGTTATTGATGAAATTGAACTGCACAGCAAATAGTTGCACATATAGAGCATCACATTTTGAAGAACTGAAATAAACAAGTCATAAGGACATCTCTAGGCGATCCTTAAAAAGTTAAAGGACTAAAACCCTTAGTGGATATATATATACTCTAGCAATTTTTGGCCTTTTCTAGTCGATCCCCTAAACTTAAGGTTGTAAGCTTCAATTTGATCAAGTTCAAACTAGGTTCAATCGAAAGTAGCATGCATTCAAACATAAACATGGATAGTTTTGCATAACCGAACATAAAATAGAAATTTAAACTAAGCTAAACTACTTTCGGTCGAAGTAGAGGTCGAGCCAATCCTTCCTCGTCGTGTACGGTGTGCCGCGAGCCGGGTCCAGGCCAGTACCGTCGTCGGGGTCATTGGGGAAGGCACTCCTCCACATGTCGACGTCGATCTCCTCGTCCTCAGGGCCCACCTCGACGCCATCCGCGCCACCGTTGCCGCCTCCTTTGACCTCGTCATTAGAGGAGAGCGTGATAACCTCGCCGCCCTCCGCGCCGCCATCCTCGCCGCCTTCGACCTCGTCATCGGAGGAGAGCGCGATAACCTCGCCGCCCTCCGCGCCGACAAAGATCGCCCGCTCCGCCTCCACGAGCTCCGGGTGCTGCCGGCGGAGCTCTTGCATGTAGACCTCGTCGGCGGCTTCGGCCTCGAGACGCTCCCATGCCTCGCGGTTGTCCCGCACCATAGCCGAGCTCACCACCCCTGCCTCCGGCGGAACCCGGTGGACCAGACGTGTGCCGAAGGGGAAATTGAGCCTAGCCATCGTGCCGTGGTAGCGGACCTGCTAGCGGTCGTACTCCATGGCCGCGAGCTCGGCCGTGTGGAAGCTACCATGACCGCATCCCCCACGACCGCTGCCGGACCCCGAATTAGGACTTCATTGGCTGCCGGGTCCAGGGGAGGACGGGGAAGTCCTCGAACTGGTGTAGGGGCGCGGTGACGGGCGGATCGGGGGACCGGCGACGATGGATCGGGCACGTGGAGGACGACGGGGACACCTCGGCGGCCACCTCGCCGGCGTCGGGCGAAAAGGCCGCGATAAAACTCATTTTGTCCATTGGCTACTCGAGCTCCCTGGCACATAGGCATAGGTTGACGATGGAGGCGTCGGCGATGGCGGCGACCTACCAATGGTTTTGAGGGTTGTGTGTGTTTGTGTGAGCGGAGGTTGTGTTTGAGGAAATACTGCGGCAACTGAAAATTTTACTAGGCAGGAGTAATAAGGCGGGGCTACTGAAAATTTGGATCAAGGGCGAGCAGATATTTTTGAGATTGCAAGGGATGCAGAGGCGGGAGTAAAATGCCGGGGCTACTGAAAATTTGAATCAAGGGACTGAAGCAGAGTGGGAGTAACAGACATCACACACGGTCCTCACATACTAATCGTGTGCTATCAAACATTAAAGCCTTCCAGGTGGTAGATATTTTCGAGATTGTGAGGGATGCAGAGGCGGGGGTTTTGCGGGAGCGAGCTAGTGTGCTTGACATGCCGGCTGTGGACTGTAGCCGATGCACCTTCTCGTGTAAGCCATAGGCATACTAAACACCGACAGTGCTCCAAGATATTTTGTACTACATCTCACATGGTTGGTGAGAATAAACTGTGTGGGATCTACTTGATTTGAATTACAAAATGGGTTCATAGCGGCAATGGACGGTGTTTGAATTGCTAGACCTCTTATCTGCAGTGAACATGCAGCTGTATGTGTGTCATAAAAGAATTGGAATTATTCAGGGTTCGTTTCGACATTTCATACATTAAACTGGTTTTCTAGCCATTTCAGGTGCATAATTCAAAATTAAACTACATGCACATGCTCCGGTGCATACAAATTGGTTGAAAAATCAAATATGTGTCCTTCAGTGCATGCTTAGGTCCCATGGAAGAAATGGGAATGAATTTTTCGGGGCTCGTTTGGCCCTTTTTATACATTAACTGGGTTTTCTAGGCATTTTATGTGCATAATTCAAATTTGAACTACAAGCACATGCTCCAATGCACCAAAGTTGGTTCAAAAATCGCATGTGTGTCCTTGGGTGAATTTCTAGGTCTCATGCAAGAGATGGGAATGAAATTCAAACACCATGGCACTGTTGACTGCCGGCAAAACATTGAGATGCCTAGTTTTTAAATTCTAGTAAATTCAAAACTCGTCTGAAATTCATGAAACTTGGCTTGCTATCATGGAGCAACATCAACATGCCATGGTGAAAATTTTGTCCCATTTGGGGCAGGTTCGGGTCTAAGATACTCACAAACCAGAGCTTCTCATAACAAGCATGATGGTTTCGATAGGGAACATACCACCTTTGGTGACGGGACGATATCCGTTGCCTCTTATTGCTTTCAAAAATTTCTAGTGTCAACATAGAACAATAGGAGTGTTGTGTTCAATCTTGGAATTTTTCGGGGTTCGTTTGGCCGTTTTTATACATGAACTGGGTTTTCTAGGCATTTTATGTGCATAATTCAAATTTGAACTACAAGCACTTGCTCCAATGCACCAAAGTTGGTTGAAAAATCACATGTGTGTCCTTGGGTGAATTTCTAGGTCCCATGCAAGAGATGGGAATGAAATTCAAACACAAGGGCACTATTGATTGCCAGCAAAACGATGAGATGCCTGGTTTTTAAATTCTAGTAAATCCAAAACTCGTATGAAATTCATGAAACTTGGCATGCTATCATGGAGCGGCATCAACATGTCGTGGTGAAAATTTTGTCCTATTTGGGGCAGGTTCGGGTATAAGCTTCTCACGAACCAGAGCTTCTCACAACAAGCATGATGGTTTCTTTAGGGAACGTACCACCTTTGGGGACGGGACGATATCCGTTGCCTCTTATTGTTGTCAAAAAATTTCTAGTGTTAACATAGAACAACATGAGTGTTGTGTTCAATCTTGGATTTTTTTTGGGGTTCGTTTGGCCTTTTTATGCATTAACTGGGTTTTCTAGGCATTTTATGTTCATAATTCAAATTTGAACTACAAGCACATGCGCCAATGCACTAAGGTTGGTTGAAAAATCACATGTGTGTCCTTGGGTGAATTTCTAGGTCCCATGCAGGAGAAGGGAATGAAATTCAAACACCAGGGCACTGTTGATTGCCGGCAAAACGTTGAGATGCCTGGTTTTTAAATTCTAGTAAATCCAAAACTCGTATGAAATTCATGAAACTTGGCATGCTATCATGGAGCGGCATCAACATGCCGTGTTAAAAAAATTTGTCCCATTTGGGGCAGGTTTGGGTATATGCTTCTCACAAACCAGAGCTTCTCACAACAAGCATGATGGTTTCGGTAGGGAACGTCCCACCTTTGGGGACGAAACGATATCCACTGCCTCTTATTGCTTTCAAAAAATTTCTCGTGTCAACATACAACAACAGGAGTGTTGTGTCAATTTTTGGGATTTTTTGGGGTTCGTTTGGACATTTTTATGCATTAACTAAGTTTTCAATGCATTTATGTGCATAATTCAAATTTGAACTACATGCACATGCTCCAGTGCATATAAATTGGTTGAAAAAACAAATATGTGTCCTTGGGTGCATGCTTAGGTCCCATGCAAGAAATGACAATGTATTTCAAACACCAGGGCACCGTTGATTGCCGGCAAAACATTGAGATCCCTCGTTTTTAAATTCTAGTAAATCCAAAACTCGTCTAAAATTCATGAAACTTGACATGCTTTCATGGAGCGGCATCAACATTCCGTGGTAAAAAATTTGTCCTATTTGGGGCAGGTTTGGGTATATACTTCTCACAAACCAGAGCTTCTCACAACAAGCATCAAGGTTTCGGTAGGGAACGTCCCACCTTTGGGGACGAAACAATATCCACTGCCTCTTATTACTTCCAAATTTTTTCTCGTGTGAACATATAACAATAGGAGTGTTGTCTCAATTTTTGTGATTTTTTGGGGTTCTTTTGGACATTTTTATGCATTAACTGAGTTTTCAATGCATTTATGTGCATAATTCAAATTTGAACTGCATGCAGATGCTCAAGTGCATATAAATTGGATGAAAAATCAAATATGTGTCCTTGGGTGCATGCTTAGGTCCCATGCAAGAAATGACAATGTATTTCAAACACCAGGGCACCGTTGATTGCCGGCAAAACATTGAGATCCCTCGTTTTTAAATTCTAGTAAATCCAAAACTCGTCTAAAATTCATGAAACTTGACATGCTTTCATGGAGCGGCATCAACATTCCGTGGTAAAAAATTTGTCCTATTTGGGGCAGGTTTGGGTATATACTTCTCACAAACCAGAGCTTCTCACAACAAGCATCATGGTTTCGGTAGGGAACGTCCCACCTTTGGGGACGAAGCAATATCCACTGCCTCTTATTACTTCCAAATTTTTTCTCGTGTGAACATATAACAATAGGAGTGTTGTCTCAATTTTTGTGATTTTTTGGGGTTCTTTTGGACATTTTTATGCATTAACTGAGTTTTCAATGCATTTATGTGCATAATTCAAATTTGAACTGCATGCAGATGCTCAAGTGCATATAAATTGGTTGAAAAATCAAATATGTGTCCTTGGGTGCATGCTTAGGTCCCATGCAAGAAATGGGAATGAATTTCAAACAGCAGGGCACCGTTGATTGCCGACAAAACATTGAGATGCCTGGTTTTTAAACTCTAGTAAATCCAAAACTCGTCTGAAATTCATGAAACTTGGCATGCTATCATGGAATGGCACCCGACATGATGTGGTATTTTTCGTGTCCATTTTGAGAGAAGGCGCACTCGAATAATGACAGCCAACAAAGGCATTTTGAAAAAATAGCTGCCACTTTAATATCTCAAACATTTGTATAATTCAAACCATGTGCGTTCTGTTAACCATTCACGTGACGCCATGTGTCTTGGTTTTAATGGCTGTAGGAGGTGCCGTGCGAACAGCTGCTTGACCTTGACTGAACGGGAGGCGTGCAGCGCAGTCCAGTGCGCATGCTGACCGAGAGGCGTGCAAGCTGTCCTCCAATGCGCAGGCTCACCGGGAAGTGTGCGAGCTATACGCTGCGCAGGCTCACTGGGAAGCGAGCCCTTTGACTTCCATGGTCGCCCGCCTTCCTCTCCATTAATGGCGTCCGAGCCGCTATTTAATACGGGAGGCCTTACTGTTCACCTCCCATTCCCCTCCCCCCGCAGACCTCCACCGCCATGGCGCAGAATGATCATCTGCCACTAGTCTTCAAGTTTGGTGAAGTCGACTCTGAGCCAGAGGAGATATAAAAGAAGGAGGAATGGGGCCTCATGGACATGGTCCAGAACGAGCTGGCCGTGGCGGTTGCTGCCCCCGCTCCTATCCCAGCTCTCATCCCCGCGCCAGCGACCATCCCCATAGCATTGACGGGCTGGTCGCCGAGCACTATCGTAGAGCTAGAAGCCGCAGGCGTCAGCGAGGTCTCCATGGACCCGCGCGAGCTCGTGTACATGCCAGCGCCAGCGCACCATGCCCATGCAAGTGCGCGCCTCTCCACCTACCGTGGCATCGGCCCCCATGCGTTTGGCTGCACCCGCCGGCCCCGTGCGCGCACCTCCACCCACCGCGGTGCCGGTCCCCGTGCGTTTGGCTGCACCCGCCGCGCCCGTGCCCGTGCCCATGTGCCCCCCCCCCCCTCAGCGGCATAGGACGCTGCCGTCGACCGCTACCTCTCAGCGGCGCTAGTTGCCGTCCTCCGGCGCCCCGCCCGTCGATCGCGCAACGACATGATGTTTGATTTACAAGTGAAGAACATTTTGTGCTGCCTTGAAGACTTCAACAACGGCGTCCCGGAGGATAACAATGACAACTACGGCGCGGCACGCCGCCTCCGCCGCCGTCGGAAATAGTTTTTTTTGGGGTTTAATACTGTATCTCGAATTCTCGATCATATGAATATAAATTCGCAGTGTGACTGGATGAAAGATATGGTTTGAACGAACTTGCATTTTTCTCTCTTAATGTACAGACTTATCAAATGATTTTCTTTTCAAAAAAACGTCAATGGTTTTTAAATATAAAACAGTCATTGCAAACGTTTTAGTTAGAACACCCGTATGCAAACCGACAGCTTCCCCAGGAAGCCAAGGGAAAATGTGGCGAGAAGGATTTCTGCATCCCTTCAACACAAACGGTTGTTTTGCATGACCCGTGTGCAACCACGTACAAACAATTGGGTAAGATTTCCATATCTGTCATTTTGGGTATGTTGCCATTTATCAAACTGGAAAGATTGACATTTGTTTATCTAGTAACATTGCCATTTGTCAAAATATGCAGCTACAAATCACTAGCACTATCTAATTTTTGCAACTAAAATCACTAGCACTGTTCATTTGGACACCACTAGCAGGCGTGAGTTCATGGATGCATATGCAAATGTACCATTGATTACATACAACAAGTCATCAACCCACAACAACAACGAGGATACATGTTGGATTATAGATCATTTTCAACAAAACATTCTAGTAAATTTTTTCTCACACAACAAATAACAAAGCGATGAAATGAACTTCAGCTCAAACACTCGTCAGGGTTGGAAACGCTTGCTTCGAACCAGAAGTGATTCTTTGGGAAAGGCCAGCTACTATCAATCTCGAGACCAACGCAGGACTGGTCATCGAGGCTGAAGTAGCCTATGTCAGAACCCATATTGGGACGGTAGGGAAGCATAGTAATGTCCAAGGTATAGATACAATTGCTTCTCATAAATGGTAGTAACGTTGTGTCAACAGCAGCTGGATCGCCTTCCACCATCATTGGATAGTTTTGTCCAAGGAAGAGCGAGTTTCCTCCAAGAATTTCAATACTGAACCAGGGAGAAGGTGTTGGCGCTAGCACACTAGTATCCATCCCGAATACCCTGCAACGGATGTTGGAATAGGTTCGAAGAGTGCGACCATACGAGACAACCCTGCTTCCTTAGTAACATTAGCAGTGCCCCGTATACAGACAAGAAGAGGAGATCCATCAGAATAAGTTGCCAGGCGCCACTAAGTATATGGGTCCTGCTTGTCCTCATGCTCGTGAATAAAATTTTCAAGTATAGGTGGTGGAATGTTCACAGGACCTTGGAAACACAAGAAGGTTAATTAGTAAAGGGAAACTAGCTAACGCACGTGCATGTGGATGAAGCAATTATAATTATGGTGGAAGACAAATGTACCGAAATCATGAGGATTCCATGCAAAAACAGTGCCACGAGTGGTGGTAGAAAACACAAGACCCTCGTATTGAATTGCATCACAATACTCATCCGTGTATAGAAACTGATTTTTGAGCAATATTCATCGAGTCGAACCACGAAGGACGGCAAGAAGCTTGTCGAAGATAGCGACAACATAAGCATTCCTATAACCCCAAGAGCGGTTGGGAACTCGACAAATTGCTATATTCCGTAGACGACAGTTAGCATGATCGTATTTGAACTCACGTATAATACCGGTGTACTCAACCTCTGGGAAGTCGTCTGAGATTTTTCGAAGTGGAACCCGGTGATGAGTGTACACATTCACAAGTTCCCACTCGCAGTTGTACCCAATATAAACAACCCAATCTCCATTTGCGCCTGCCCAAGCCTTGCTCTCAAGTGATGGAATCTTAATATCATACGTATCATTATCAAGCGGCATCAACTTACACAAGGCGAGGCTTCCCTCGTCCCCACGCCAGTCAGCAGGGTCACGACGAAGAAGATAGGGGAGATCAAACCGCTCCTAGACCCTTGGGTTCCTTGTAATGATGTTATTAGTTGAGTCGAGAATAGTCTTGAACAAACCTGCCATGCTAGCCGAGGTGATGACGTCGCACCGATCAATGAGTTCCTCCACCACGTCATCATTCAGATCGGGGCAAGAATAACAGGGTTGTTTCCGGCTTGTTCCCTCCATGGAGAAAACGATCAAACAATGGCAGAAGGAAGGGTGAAGGCAAATGGGGGGGAGGAAGAGCTAGTGTGCGACAACAGTTCCAAATCGAGAGGGAAAGGCGAAGAGTCGGTGGACGGTTGCCACGGTACACGAAGAGGCGCCTGGGGAGCGAACGGTTGCCACAGAGGTCACACACTGACTACAACGGCCGAGTGAACCGCATGCAATACCATCACACAACACGCACATCTTGTTGAGTTGAACCATTTCTATTCTCTTCTATCAATGCAAACAGTTCATCCGAGTGAACCGCATGCCGTATATCGCACACACCTTGATCTGGCTGACCGTTTCTTTTGTGTTGTCTAATCACAAATAGTTCATCCGAGTGAACCGTATGCTGTATATCGCACACTCCTTCATCTGGCTACCTATTTCTTTTGTGTTGCCTAATCACAAACAGTTCATCCGAGTGAACCGTATGCTGTGTATCGCACACGCCTTCATTTGGCTGCCTGTTTCTTTTGTTCCTCCTCATCGCAAACAGTTAATTGAACTGAACCGTATGCCCTTCATCGCACACGCAACTAAAATCTGAACCGTGTTTGATGCATCCTCCATCGCAAACATTTTCACCTTTTTGACAGTTTTCATACACTGCCGTTTGCGATTATTGCATCGCACACAGTTTATCGAAGGGTCTCTGATTGTAGTGTCGCGTTAGCAGCATCCTGTAGTAGTGAGAGGAGAAAGAAAAGAAGGTGTGCGGCATGGCAACGCCACGGCTGTCCTGCGGCGGAGCTTCCGGCCCGGAGCCATGGCCAGGTTGCGCATGAGGCATGAGCGCTAGGACATTGTGTGCATGTGTGTGTGTGGCGGCGCATGTGTGGGAGAGGGAGGGAGAGTGGGCATAGTAGCTATATCTCCCTTATAGCGAGATGGTAGCTCCCCTCATGTGAAGTGCGGCGGCACCAGCTAGCTAGCACCGTAAAAGTTTTTGCATGTTGAACACTTTTTGAATACATGCTCAACATTTTTCTGAAATGCATGTTGAAACATATTTTTAATGGTAGTAAACATTTTTCTAAAACTATGCGAACATTTTTTACAGTGTATAAAGGTTTTTTTAAATGTCACAAACCTTTTTTGAAATGCAGAAACTTTAAAATGTCATGTACATTTAAAAAAATGATATACAAAACATTTTTTACCGCAAACATTTCCTAAGATTGCATACACATTTTTCAAGAAATTGACATACATCTTTTTTTGAAATGCAGAAACTTTTATTATTGTCATGAACATTTTTTGAAAGCTATATGAACTTTTCGTTAAAATTGCGCTAACATTTTATATACTGTGTTAATATATAAATAGAAATATAAAAAGGGGGCCTAAAAAAAGGAAAGCGAAAATTTATTATGACGTCGATGTGAATCACGACGACTCATGTCTCCACTGCGCCGGCCCACTACTTCCCTAGAGTGTGCACCCTTGCGAGACAGCCGAGACCTCCTATGTGATGCGTTCTGCGTCGAGCTGCTGGGATTTCGCATGGAGAACCTAGTTCGTGGGCTTAGTGGGCCGCGCTCGTATTTCTGCTCTTTCGACTGTTTCGCTAGCGCGAGTTTTTCTGCGCGTTCATGGGATCGCCCTTGAGCGGTGCACGTGTTTTTTGTGTGTTCTCCGTATTATACTGTAATATGTACTACCGAGAGCACTAACAGCTAGCGGTGCACGTGTTTGAAAGAGTTGATCGTTACCATGCAAAAAAAAAAAAAGAGTTGATCGTTTTGGCTATCCGTGCACGTTAATTTGGGCGAGATAATCTAAAGGAGATTGTTTCTACTGTTTGCACTGTTTCGTCATGTTGAATGTAAAACTCTTTCTTTCACGAATAACACAAATTGGATAGTCTTAAAAACTTAGACTAGACTGTTTTGAGAACTGTGCAGTGCAAAAACAACCTTCTCTTTCAGAAAGACTAAATTCTTTGCAACTGAAGAAGGAGCACACGTGCAAATGGGATTCGAACAAGCGACCTCCAAGCGGGTTGCGCATCGAGCTATCCACTGCGACAGACAAAGTTCTAGTCTCTGATTAGCAGCACGACGCTTAAAGAAGTAAACGACAACGGCAAAACTTAAACACCCGGTAACGCAAATTCGAGGTCCCCTTACTAGTGAACAACATCGCTAGCCACTATCTTTACTGCGATTAGGTGTCTAAAATGCCATCCCAGTGAGTATGAACAATAAGCCGCAAACAGATTAATCTTATTCTAAAATTTCAAACGTGATTTTATTTTTGAAAAAGTAAATATTTTTTGAAACAGGAACATTTTCTAATTTCGGTACAATTTTTAAAAAGTAGAACATTTTGTGAAACCCAATTGTTTCTTTTTTTGAAAAAAGGAACAAATTTCAAAGTGACAACATTTTTCAAAAATTATGAACAATTTTTTGATAGTACAAACATTTTTTCAAAAACAAGAACAAAAAATAATAATGCAAGCATTTTTTAGAAATTCCTTGAACAATATTTGACTTCATGATCACATTTTGAAAACATGATTTTTATTCATGAACATATTTGCAATGTGAAATTCCAGGAACATTCTTTAAATTTGTGAACAAAACTTCAATGGCGCACATTTTTTAGATCCCCGAAACATTTTTTGACTTTGCAAACAAATTTTGAAAACATTAACGTTTTTTGAATTTGTGAACAAATTTTGAAAGTCGGAACATCTTTTGAAAGTCCAACACATTTTCTGAATTTGTGAACAAAAATTAAAATGTAAACGTGTGAACTTTTTATGAAAAAATACAAACATTTTTTGAATTTGTGAAAAAAAATTGAAAAAAGGATTTTTTAACTTCTCAACAGTTCTTCAAACCTGAACACAAATTGCAACAAGGGAACATTTTTTCAAACACGTAAACTTTTTATTAAAATCGCCAACATTTTATGAAAATTATGAACAAAATTGAAAAAACACGAACATATTTTGGATATGCAAAGAATTTTGAAATCCCAAACAAAATTTGGAAATGACGAACATTTTTTTTCATATATGCGAACAATTTTGAAAATCATGAACATTTTTTGAATTGTTGAACAAGAACTCTAAATAGGAACATATTTTGAAATTCAGAACAATTTTTGAAATTTGCAAACAATATTTAAATTCGGAAACAAAATTTGTAAGCAAGAACATTTGTGTAAAGTTTTCTAAAATTCATGGGATACACAAACATTTTGGAAAAACATAAACATCTTTAAATAAAGAAAATAAACTTGAAAAAAAGGAAAAGAATTAATTTGGAAAGAAAAAGAAATAGAGAAAGGAAAAAAGAGAGAAAAGAAAAATATAGGGAAAAATAGAAGAAGAAAAGGAAAAAAAAGAGAAAAAACTGTTTAGGAACCTCCTAGAAGGTTACCAAAACCTGAAAAAACTACTGGGAACCACCTAGAAGATTCCTAAAATCGGAGTCGCTCAAACGGCTAAAGGGCTGGCCATAGGAACGCTCGTCGATCTCCTATGTGTGTAGCCTCGACAAAGGGGCAAATAGGAATTTTCGAGGCAGTCATGAGTCTCACTCTTCGAAGATGGTTTTCAGTGCTCAAAAAGAAAAAAATGCTGACGGGCCTAGCACCTGATTTGATTGAGGGGGGAGTGTCTATTCTGCAATATGCAGATGACACTGTCATATGCTTTGAGCACGATGAAGAAGCGGCTGTGAACCTAAAACTTCTTTTATGCATGTTCGAACTTATGTCAGGGCTTAAGATCAATTTTATGAAAAGTGAGATCCTCTGTGTTGGAGGAGACAAAAGCATCCTTTCCTTTTATGCTGAACTCTTTAACTGTAGTATTGGACACTTCCCAATGAAAAACTTGGGTGTTCCAGTCAGTTTTAATCTCCCCGCAGTATAGACTAGGATTTTGTGGATGTAAGGTTCCTTAAATGTTCTGAACCTTGGATTGGAAATGCGACGTCTTCGGGAGGGAGACTTATCCTTCTTAATTCTTCTCTCACCAGCATTGTCTATTACTACATGTCCATGTTTCTGCTTCCTAAAGGAGTGATTGAGAAACTAGACAAACACCATAAGCGGTTCTTTTGGCAAGAACATGAGGGGCGCAAGCGTTATCATCTAGTGAGATGGTCCAGAATTTGCAGATCCAAAGAAAAGGGGGGGACTGGGGGTGAAAGACCTCCATAAGCAGAACATAAGCCTCCCACCAAGTGGTGGTGGAAGCTGGAAACAAAGCAAGGGCTCTGGCAGGATGTGATCCGGGCCAAGTACTTTAAAAAAGATACGGTGACATTGGTGAAAACTAGATTTAATTATTCTCCAATTTGGAAGGCCATTATGAAAGCTAAAGACAGTTATCTTGCTGGCAGAAAAGTAGTGTTGAAATCTGGTAACCTTGCTAGATTGTGGTTTGACCCAGTTGGTAATGAACCTCCTCTTCGATTGCGATTTCCTATGATATACAGTATTTGCAATGATCAAGAGATCACAATCGCTGAATTCAGAAAGGGAGTTGATGATAATAATTTCTTTAGGAGACAACTCCACCCTCCTATGCTTGAACAGTGGAAAGATCTCAAATAATTGTAGAAACGTGGCCACTTACTGGAGAAACTGATCAAGTTGTTTGGACCCTGGGGAAGAAAAGCAGATTTACAACTAAATTTGTTTATGAATACTTGGAGGGAAATTTGGCTGGGGCCAACTACAAGTGGATCTGGAAAGCAAAAATCCCCCTTAAGATTCAAATTTTCCTTTGGAAAATTTTTCATGATGCTATACTAACAAGAGATGTCATGAGCAGACGAAAATGGTTGGGGAATCCTGCTTGCCCTTTTTGTGATAAGTGAGAAACTTCCCAACACCTTTTCTTTACATGTCTAGTGGCCAGAGTTCCTTGGTCCTACACATTTTTGCCCGATGGAAAGAGATTCTATACTTTTGGATTAGCAGGGCTCTGCTGGGCGATGTGGATTAGTCGCAACAGTATCACCTTTGAGTCCAAAAAATTGAGACCCCCTTTTGATGTGATTTACTCTGCGTGTCTCTATCTTACCTACTTGGCAGGTTTGCTGGCGGGAGATGATCGGGATATGATGGAGCGCGGAGCCAAGATGCTAAGGATCAACGCCTCGAACATGATGTGGATCTGCGCAGCACCGGGGGGGGGGGGGGGGGCGGCAAACTAAGAGCTGGACGTGCTCCGGGACATGCTGCCTGCTTTTCGACGAACTAAGCCAGTCTTTTCTGCTCCTGCGTGGGCATTTATCTTGTTCTGGAGTTGCCTTAAAAACTTGTATGAGCCTGATACTAGTCGTGTTAGTTTTTCCAGTTCTTAGGGTGTCGCTGGGTTTTCACCCCATAGTGAGCTGCTCGATGACGAGTGCTTGCCGTGGGTTTCCCAGCGATGCTTTGGACTCGCTTTCCCCTTTTCTAGGTTTCCTTTGCACTAAAGACCGATGTATTTCCGTTATGTGAGTAATGGAAAGGGGTTATGCCCGGTTCAAAAATAAAATAAAATCAATCTCACTCTGTGTCGGTGTCAAAATCGGCGGATCTCGGGTAGGGGGTCCCGAACTGTGCGTCTGAGGTTGATGATAACAGGAGCAGGGAACACAATGTTTACCCAGGTTCGGGCCCTCTCGATGGAGGTAAAACCCTACGTCCTGCTTGATTAATATTGATGAGTATGGGGTTACAAGAATTGATCTACCATGAGATCGTAATGGCTAAAACCCTAGAAGTCTAGCCTATCTGATTATGATTGTCCCTATAGACTAAACCCTCCAGTTTATATAGACACCGGAGGGGACTAGGGTTATACAATGTCGGTTAAATAGAAAGGAAATAGTATATCCGGCCGCCTAGCTTGCCGTCCATGCAAAGACGAGTCCTATCCGGACACGGGAGAAAGTCTTCCATCTTGTATCTTCACGGCACAATAGTCCGGCCCATGTCCAACAGACCGGACGCCCGAGGACCCCTTAGTCCAGGACTCCCTCAGTAGCCCCCGAACCAGACTTCAATGACGAGGTGTCCGGCACGCAGATTGTCTTCGGCATTGCAAGGCGGGTTCCCCCTTCGATTACTTCAAAGTCCCTGACTTAAAGAGCGATATTCAGCTTTTCCATTTAATGCCGCGCCCATCGGCTTCCATGCCTTCCTGACTTTAGCTTCCACGTGGCGATAGAATACGAGTGGTCGGGGTATTTTTGCACATACCACCCTGACCTTACCAGAGAGGTGCCTATTTAAAGAGAATAGATCTCAGATCCATTCCACACCGTGCGAAAAAATTCCCAAAACTCACACGGCGAAACCACCCCAACATGGCTAGCACTCCTAGCTCTTCCTCTCATCCCCACGGCTCCGAAAAGGGTGATTGGGAGAGATGCTCCGTATCTCATGGTCAGCTGACAAAGCTGCATAAATAGGGCTTTCTTCCTCCCGCAGATCTAGTCCCCGTCCGAGTAGGATTGACGTCCTTCAATGGTGGGGCTCAGGCGGAGAACTTCCCCAATCCGTCTAGGGGGAACGAGTATGCTTCGTTCCCTTCTTGCTAAGAGGCGTCGGATTTCCAATCCATCCCTTCCTTCGAGGACTTCTAGAGTATTATGGCCTCCAACTGCACAGTTTCACCCCCGTCTCCATCCTGCGCATCACGGGTTACGTTGCTCTATGCGGTCTATTCCTAGGCTGCGAGGCCCATTTTGAATTATGGAGAAAACTGTTCTGCCTCATCCCTCGTAATCAAGGGGGGTCAATATTTGAAGTGGGAGGAGCCGAAGTGTGGCGTATCGCCGGGACCGAATACCTGTCCGGCACGTCGAAGGAGGCTTCTGAAGAGTGGCCTTCCGAATGTTTCTATATTGATGACGTCGCTCTTCCTGATCCAGTCCGAATGGGCCTCCCCGAATTTTCAAGCGCTCCGTTGAAGAAACACCACATCTGGCGTCCTTGGAGCCTCGAGGAGGAGGATAGCGCAGAAGTAAGTCAGTTGATGGGCAAGATTAAGACGCTCGCCCAGTCCGGATTGTCAATAATCGAGGTAATGGCGATCTCCATAGTGCGGGGGGGGGGGGGGGTCCAACCACTCCAATACAGAGGGATTCCCATGTGGCACTATAATGGGGAAGATGACGCCTCACGCTGTGGTCAGAAGGGTCCAAAAAACCCCCGCCGCTTTGGCCAAAATATTGGCTGAACTGTATAAAGGGGAGAAGGAAGAGTTCACTCATCTCCAATATCGAGATGGATTTTCCATGTATAATCCTCCTAGCTGGGTAAGCTCCTATCCCACCATTTTACTCTTCTCCCTGAATCGTTTTTGATGGACAGTAACCTATCCACTCACAACAGGAATGGTCGAAGGCTATCGAGGGGATCCATAGCCCCGCCCCCAGCCAAAGGGTCACACCGGGACCTTGACCCCGGATTCGAAGAAGATCCGGACATATTTGTGGAGCTCGAGGATGGAGTATTCTATTAGACGAGCTACAATGGTATAAAAGTACCCATCATTGCCGATCACCCCGGCCTCCTTCCTGCTTCGCATGTAAGTAATTTAAAAGACACCTTCTTCAAAAGAGTTTCTTTACTATGCCTCACCCACCGCACTATTTCGTGTTCCAAAGGGGAGGCGCTCGGTGTCACAACATGCACCAGAAGCATCTCCGAGGAGAGCGGCGCCCGCGCCGAGCACATCTTCGAAAATAAAGGCAAATGATGATACAACAGAACCCTCGTCAAAGAGGCAAGGCTTTCTTTTGAAGAATCCATCTTCTAATCGCCACATCAAATCGTGATGCCATTCGCCGCATTCTATCAGGAAAAGTGTCCGATAGAATATGTCCAGGGATCCTGCCGGTCGTGCCTCCACTAGTTAGGTTCCGGACCCTGCCCTAAGGACGGGGGCTGACATGGGAGTGGCGCCGAATTGTTCTTCCGCAGAGGATTCGGACAATATGTCTGTCACGAACTCTGAAGTGGAAAGCGCCATGAATGATCGGCGTCGGAAGGCCGCTTTCCGTGACCCCGGCTTTTCAAAGGAGGCATTTGATGCCTTCGGCTCGGCCGATGCGTACATCCGAGCTGCTCGGGATGGGCTTGTAAGAGCCACAGACCATCATCTAAAAGATATGCGGGTAAGTTTATATTGTACCAATCTGATAGTTACATACCAGTAGCCCCGAGACTTGAAGTAGTTGATCCAACTGACTAAAGGATCATTGCATAACCAGGTACTTACGGAGAAGAACAAACCGTTATCTCAAGAACTAGAAAAGTATCGGACCCAGCTAACTGCTGCCAATGCCGAACAGGAAAAATACAAGAAGGCGTCACCTGGTATTGATCCCCTCCATCGAGAAAACATAATGGTGTACCAATAATGCTAACACGGTTGCTCACCTCTTAATGGGATCATCATGATAAATTAAAGTTCAATTAATCATATTACTTAAGAACTCCCACTTAGATAGACATCCCTCTAGTCATCTAAATGATCACGTGATACATATTAACTAAACCATGTCCGATCATCACGTGAGATGGAGTGCTTTTCAATGGTGAACATCACTATGTTGATCATATCTACTATATGATTCACGTTCGACCTTTCGGTCTCAGTGTTCCGAGGCCATATCTGCATATGCTAGGCTTGTCAAGTTTAACCCGAGTATTCTGCACGTGCAAAACTGGCTTGCACCCGTTGTATGTGAATGTAGAGCTTAGCACACCCGATCATCACGTGGTGTCTCGGCACGACGAATTGTAGCAACGGTGCATACTCAGGGAGAACACTTGTACCTTGAAATTTAGTGAGGGATCATCTTATAATGCTACCGCCGTACTAAGCAAAATAAGATGCATAAAGGATAAACATCACATGGAAGCAAAATATGTGACATGATATGGCCATCATCATATTGTGCCTTTGATCTCCATCTCCAAAGCACCGTCATGATCTCCATCTTCACCGGCTTGACACCTTTATCTCCATCATAGCATCGTTGTTGTCTCGCCAACTATTGTTTCTACGACTATCGCTACCACTTAGTGATAAAGTAAAGCAATTGCATGGCGATTGCATTTCATACAATAAAGCGACAACCATAAGGCTCCTGCCAGTTGCTGATAACTTTTACAAAACATGATCATCTCATACAAGAATTTATATCTCATCACGTCTTGACCGTATCACATCACAACATGCCCTGCAAAAACAAGTTAGACGTCCTCTACTTTGTTGTTGCAAGTTTTACGTGGCTGCTACGGGCTTCTAGCAATGTAACATCCCAAATTTTCAATTTGGATGTTATACATAGGTCATCATATGCATATCATATTTTATTTGCATTTTTTTTGTGATCCTAGAAGTCTTAAGCAACTCAAGGACCCACGGAGAGAGTTGGGGATTTCATTTATTTTCAGATTTGAATTTTCTCAAATTTGAAAAGAGGATCATTTTGGTTTTAATAAATTTTCTCTCCGAAATATTTCCAATATTAAAATAAATGAGTGGAGATAAAATGACTTCTCCAAAATAAGAGGGGAATATTGGAGGAAAAATGTTAAAATCAAATAAATATTTTATTTGGAATTTCATTGCTATTTTATTTGAATTAGAAAAATATGCATTTTTCAAAATTGCATTTTTAGGCCAGAAAAATGTTCACCTTGTTCTAAATATTTTATTTAGACGGTGAATTTTTTTTGGAATTTTTAGAATTTTTTATATTTTACTAGGATTTTTGTTTTCGGCCGATTTTTTTTTTAAAAAAAATCTTTCCCGCCCGACTGGGCTGAAGGCCCAGCCGAGCAGGCCGCGGCCCAGCTCCCGCCGCCGCCTTCCTCCCACATGCCGCCGTGCGTGGCGCAGACGCTGAGGAGAGTCCGACCCGGACTCCCGCTTGCGCCGGCGCCCTACCCAAGCCGCGACCCCCCTCCTTAAATACCGAGCCGCCCCGCCACCTCCCCACCCGTCCCGTGCGGCCACCCGCGCCGCCACTGCTGCTTCGCCTCGCCGCCGCCGCTTGCCACCGCCCAAGCCGCCCCGCCTCGCCGTTGCTCGACGTCGCCACCGCCGGTTTTTCTTTGTTGGACCGGTAAAACCGACAAAACCGTCCTCGGCTTCTTTGTTAGATCGGTTCGGTTTGGTTTTTTCCGGTTTCGCTAAATAGCGAACGTTCACCCAAATGTCTCTATTCGTGAACGTTTTCATTTGTTCATCTCTGCTAACAAACGTTCATTCATTAGCCTTTTTCTTTTTATTTTATTTTTGGCCAGGGACCTATCCGTGATTAATTTTATCGCAGATTAGCCCCTGATCTTTAAACCCTCGCAACATTTTAACCGGTCGTCCAAATCCAGTGAAACCAACGCCAAAATCGTCGTCTCGAACCCTTCTTTCCAGTTGATCAAGTTTAACATGGTTTTGACAAATTAAAATTTGATTTCAAGCATATTTGAATTCGAACTTATTTTGATCGTAGTTTGAGTTTCGTAGCTCCGCTTTGATTGATTCTTTTTGCAAATCGAAGCACTTCAGTTGAACTTTTAGTTTGGACTTTCTCATCTAAATTTTACCCTTGCATTTATGCGTGAGTGCTTATGTATGCTATTGTTTGTTTGCGATAGAATATCTGGAGTGCGAAGCGTGCTACTACGAGTCTCTAGGGTTTGCACATCGTCAGCAAGGCAAGTAACACTTTGATCATACCCCTTTATTACCCAGTTTTTATGCATTAGTTTCAAACCGTCAAACATTGCATGAGTTGGAACTGTATAACATGTGGGTATGGTGAACTAGTTGATGAGGTAGAACCTATTGTCCTTTATTTAAACCCTGGGAGTTACTACGTTATGCTTACACTGCTATGCTATGCTTGTAGACGTGGTTTGGTTTGAGTGATTCATGACAGTTGTGAGTATTATTATGAACTAAGGGTTTATTTAAGGTGGCTACTTTAACACACATCTGGGTGGATTATTTGTGGGCACCTGGGGCAATCCAGTGCTGTCCAAGGAGATCCCGGAGAATCCGTGTGATCATCCTATGGTCCACCACCCAGGCTCAAAGGGATCATATTGTTATCCATGCTAGAAACTTCCGTTTGCAGCCACAAGACATTATGGGCTCTGCATAGTTGAGTATGTTGCGTGACCTCTTTCAGTGGTAAACTAGCAGATGTAGGGGATGTATGTGGTACGGTTTACCTGTCGAAAGGGCTAATGCTTCTGAAAGACTGTGTCTCGGTCATTTGTTTCTCAAACATCATGTAGTGCGAGAAATCCAACAGAGGAGATCGAGTCTTGTGGGGAAAAGTGCGCAAACCTCTGCAGAGTGTACAAACTAATCATGGTTAGCCGTGTCCCCGGTTATGGACATCTTAAGTATCTGGTGCTTGAATTATTATGTTGATCTCATCACTTTACTTAATTAACTTGTTGGTTTAATGATTACTTTAATTGGGTTTGAGATAGGGTTACCATTCTCATTGTTTTCAACAAACTTTGTAGTTAAATAAAATATATTCCTTTGTTGTGGGGAAAACTAGCTTTCTGCAAAAATAACCATAGAGACTCCACCAGCCAAATATGCATATAGTTTTAGCTGCCACTTGTTCATTGCTCTACAGTGTTATTTTGCCAGCATATTCCATGTGCTGGCCCGTTTCGGGCTGCAACGTATTATGTTGTAGACTTTTCAGACGAAGAGTAAGGTGCACTAGGTCGTTGTCGTTCACTCAGCTATGTCGTTGGACTTGATGGACTCATTTTACCTTCGAAGCCTTCCGCTGTTATCTTCATTAGATGGCCTTCAGCCATATCATTGTAATAAGTACTCTCTTTTCAGATATTCGATGTAATAAGTGTGTGATTGCACTCTGTTATAAATCCTTCAAGTATTGTGTGTGTCAGCCTTACTGATCCAGCGATGACACTTAGGCATAGAGATTTGACCGTTTGAGGTCGAATCGCTACAAGATGGTATCAGAGCACACGCTGACTGTAGGACGCGGCCACTAAGATGAGCCATAGGACACTCTTCTCTACTCATTTCTGACTCTTCTCCACTTTCCACTCTATAGATGACAGATTCAAGGAACAAGTTTGCTCAACCGGATGAGGACAAAACTTTTGGACGACACTTGAAGGAGGCCACTAGATACCTGAACATCGGAATACCAAGCTTCACCGGGACCTACACCGCCACTCTACCAGAAGAAGAGCGCTGGACCGTTCGAGTACATGTTTCAGGAAGGACACACACCAATCACGGAGCCAATAGAGTTTTCCTTCGATGCACCAACCTGGAGTCTAGGAAAGAGCATGTCAGCTCACATCGCCATGGGACGCATCGAACAAGTTTACCACAAGGATCTTAAGGACACCATTTACCAGATATGTGGGCACCGAGATGAGCAATGGGAGATGATCAGCACCAGGAGGGACAAGTCCATTGCAGACTACATCCAGGAGTTAAACCAACACATTCATCGACAGGAGAACCAAATGTGCGCCAACATGATAGATCAGAAGAAGGTGATGACCAGGAACATGGAGCTTGAAGAGGAACTCAAGTCTACACGCGGTGGATATGAGGAGGAAATCATAGTGCTATTGGAGAAGAATGAAGACCTGAAGAAGAAGCTAGGAGTATTCATGGGAGACCCCGCGCCAGGAGGAGATGATGACCACCCCGAGGACTACATCATCATCGACGACACCGACTCCGACCCCGATAGTGATGATGACTATGAAGACGAAGCTGGAGCATATATCATGGAGTCTTCTTCCGATCAAAAATTTTTAGTCGACCACCTTATATCAGTAGAATTCCCCCATGTATATATAGTAGTCTGATTACTTTGTAACGGTACCTAGATCGATTGTGTGATGGCCTGGCTTATTAGGGATGATAGACTACTCATATCAATAATGAATTCCTTCTTTTTCGGGAGCCCATTCGGACAGAACTCCAAAGTTAAGCGTGCTCAGCTTGGAGTAGTGTCAGGATGGGTGACCGACCGGGAAGTTGCTCCCGGGTGCGCACGAGTGAGAACAAAGTGCGCCCGGACACACCCGCCGGTGGTCGTTACTCCTGGCGGGATCTAGACTGGCCCCACAGATCAATACTAGTCTTTTCTGCGCACTTTGTCCTCAATCGTGCGCACCCGGGAGAAACTTCCTGGTCGGTCACCCATCCTGACACTACTCCAAGCTGAGCACGCTTAATTTTGGAGTTCTGTCCGAATGGGCTCCCGGAAAAGAAGGAATTCCTTATTGATATGAGGATTCTATCATCCCTAATAAGCCAGGCCATCACAGATTGTATGCCCTTGTTTCAATTGAGTGGTGTGATATGATTGTGTTTATCTCATGTGCATATGGTAGTGATTTTATCCTTAGATCTCACTCTATTCTAATCTCTTCCCTCTAAACCCATCAGATGCCTTCGAGACGTGACCCCGGATTTGTTTTCCCACCGGAGCTCACCCAGCTGATCCAGCAGCAGAATACCTTAATGCAGCTATTAGTCCAAAACCAAGGCAACCGTTGGAGCATCAAACGGCCTCCAAATGGAAGGAAATTTGACAGGCAGTCTACCAGTGGTGTACCAAGGCCACTTGGCAAATCTCGGTACATTCCGAGAACGTTTAACACCCGCTCACGAAAAGAGACAAGAGGGGTGCGCCGGTGCACGTGGGAGTGTCGGATTGCGCAACGGACAACGGGGAAAATGCTCGGATGCATGAGACGAACACGAATGCAAATGCGATGCACATGATGACATGATATGAGATGCATGACATGAACAAAAAGCAAAACAAAGACAAAACCCAACCACGAAGGGAATCTCATAACTTAAAGCCGAAAATGGCAAGAGTTAGAGTTACAAATATGGCAAGTTACATCCGGGGTGTTACATAGCTGCATCAAGGCATTCTGTTGTTGGATCAACTGAGTGAGCTCTGGAGGGAAGACAAATCCGGGGTCACGTCTCGGAGGCATCTGATAGGTTTAGAGGGGTGAGAATAGAATAGAGTGAGGTATAGAGGGAAATCACCACCCATATGCACATGAGACAAACACAATCAATTCACATCACTCAATTCAAATAAGGGCATACAATCGATCTAATCTACCGTTACAAAATACTCGGACTATTACTATATACATGGGGGAATACTATTGATAATATGGTGGTCGACTAGAAATTTTGATCGGAGGAAGACTCCATGACATCTGCTCCAGCTTCGTCTTCATAATCATCATCACTGTCAGGGTCGGAGTCGGTGTCGTCGATGATGATGTAGTCCTCGGGGTGGTTGTCCTCTCCAGGTGCAGGATCTCCCATGAATATTCCTAGCTTCTTCTTCAGGTCTTCACTCTTCTCCAGCAGTACTGCAATTTCCTCTTCATACCCATCACGTGTAGACTTGAGTTCCTCTTCTAGCTCCATATTCCGGGTCATCACCTTCTTCATGTCAATCATGCTGGCGCACATCTGGTTCTCCTGACGACATGTGCTGGTTCAACTCCTGGATGTAGGCTGCAATGGACTTGTCCCTCTTGGTGCAAATCATCTCCCATTGCTCATCTTGGCGTCCACATATCTGGTAGATGGTGTCCTTAAGATCCTTGTGGTAAACTTCGCCAATGCGTCCCATGGCGATGTGAGCTGCCATGCTCTTTCCTAAACTCTAGGTTGGTGCATGATAACCCACAAGTATAGGGGATCGCAACAGTTTTCGAGGGTAGAGTATTCAACCCAAATTTATTGATTCGACACAAGGGGAGCCAAAGAATATTCTCAAGTATTAGCAGCTGAGTTGTCAATTCAACCACACCTGGATAACTTAATATCTGCAGCAAAGTATTTAGTAGCAAAGTAATATGATAGTAGTGGTAACGATAGCAAAAGGTAACGATAGCAAAAGTAATGTTTTTGGTATTTTGTAGTGATTGTAACAATAGCAACGGAAAAGTAAATAAGCGAAGAACAATATATAAAAAGCTCATAGGCAATGGATCGGTGATAGAGAATTATGCCGGATGTGGTTCATCATGTAACAGTCATAACCTAGGGTGACACAGAACTAGCTACAATTCATCAATGTAATGTAGGCATGTATTCCGAATATAGTCATACATGCTTATGGAAAAGAACTTGCATGACATCTTTTGTCCTACCCTCCTGTGGCAGCGGGGTCCTAGCGGAAACTAAGGGATATTAAGGCCTCCTTTTAATAGAGTACCAGACCAAAGCATTAACACATAGTGAATACATGAACCCCTCAAACTACGGTCATCACCGGAAGTGGTCCCGATTATTGTCACTTCGGGGTTGCCGGATCATAACACATAGTAGGTGACTATAGACTTGCAAGATAGGATCAAGAACTCTCATATATTCATGAAAACATAAAAGGTTCAGATCTGAAATCATGGCACTTGGGCCCTAGTGACAAGCATTAAGCATAGCAAAGTCATAGCAACATCAATCTCAGAACATAGTGGATACTAGGGATCAAACCCTAACAAAACTAACTCGATTACATGATAAATCTCATCCAATCCATCACCGTCCAGCAAGCCTACAATGGAACTACTCATGCACGGCGGTGAGCATCATGAAATTGGTGATGGAGGATGGTTGATGATGACGATGGCGACGTATTCCCCTCTTCGGATCCCCGAACGGACTCCATATCAGCCCTCCCGAGAGAGTTTAGGGCTTGGCGGCAGCTTCATATCGTAAAACGCGATGAATCTTTCTCTCTGATTTTTTCTCTCTCCGAACACGAATATATAGAGTTGGAGTTGAGGTCGGAGGAGCTCCAGGGGGCCCACGAGGTAGGGGGGGGGGCACCCCCACCCTCATGGCTAGGGTGTGGGCCCCTTGGTCTTGATGTTTTGCCAGTATTTTTTATTATTTCCAAAAATAGTCTCCGTGAAGTTTCAGGTCATTCTGAGAACTTTTGTTTCTGCACATAAATAACACCATGGCAATTCTGCTGAAAACAGCGTCAGTTTGGGTTAGTTCCATTCAAATCATGCAAGTTAGAGTCCAAAACAAGGGCAAAAGTGTTTGGAAAAGTAGATGCGATGGAGACGTATCAACTCCCCCAAGCTTAAACCTTTGCTTGTCCTCAAGCAATTCAGTTGACAAACTGAAAGTGATAAAGAAGAACTTTTACAAACTTTGTTTGCTCTTGTTGTTGTAAATATGTAAAGCCAACATTCAAGTTTTCAGCAAAGATTGTAAACTAACCATATGCACAATAACGCTTAGGTCTCATGTTTACTCATATCAATGGCATAATCAACTAGCGAGCAATAATAATAAATCTCGGGTGACAACACTTTCTCAAAACAATCATAATATGATATAACAAGATGGTATCTCGCTAGCCCTTTCTGAGACAGCAAAACATAAATGCAGAGCTCCTTTAAAGATCAAGGACTGACTAGACATTGTAATTCATGGTAAAAGAGATCCGTTCAAGTCATACTCGATGTAAACTAATCAGTAATGAATGCAAATGACAGAGGTGCTTTCCAGCGGGTGCTTTTTAGTAGAGGAGGATGACTCAGCATAAAAGTAAATAGATAGGCCCTTCACAGAGGGAAGCAGGGATTTGTAGAGGTGCCAAAGCTCGGTTTTAAAATAGATATGAATAATATTTTGAGCGGTATACTTTCATTGTCAACATAACAACCAAGAGATGGCGATATCTTCCATGCTACACACATTATAGGCGGTTCCCAAACAGAATGGTAAAGTTTATACTCCCCCTCCACCAACAAGCATCAATCCATGGCTTGCTCGAAACAACGAGTGCCTCCAACTAACAAGAGTCCCAGGGGACTAGGCATAAAGCATGGGACTGGGCATCCCGGTGACCAGCCATTTTCTCGTGAGTGAGGAGCGGAGTCCACTCCTCTTGAGAATAACCCGCCTAGCATGGAAGATACAGACAGCCCTAGTTGATACATGAGCTATTCAAGCATACAAAACATGATATTTATTTAAAGGTTTAGAGTTTGGCACATACAAATTTACATAGAACGGCAGGTAGATACCGCATATAGGAAGGTATGGTGGACTCATGTGGAATAACTTTGGGGTTTGTGGGATTGGATGCACAAGCAGTATTCCTGCTTAGTACAGGTGAAGGGTAGCAAAAGACTGGGAAGCGACCAGCTAGAGAGTGACAACAGTCATGAACATGCATTAAAATTAATCAACACCGAATGCAAGCATGAGTAGGATATAATGCACCATGAACATAAATATCGTAGAGGCTATGTTGATTTTGTTTCAACTACATGTGTGAACATGTGCCAAGTCAAGCCACTCGAATCATTCAAAAGAGGATACCACCCTATCATACCACATCACAACCATTTTAATAGCATGTTGGCACGCAAGGTAAACCATTATAAGCTCCTAGCTAACTAATGTATAGCAGGAAAGTGAATGCTCCCTATGGTAGCTTGTGTTATATCTCTGGACTCTCCCATAGTTATACTATCAAGAAAATCTCTAAACTCAGATTTGCGGGGTTCATTAGTACTACCCCATTGTGGAAGTTTGCGGGGTTCATAAAGATCAAACAGGACAGTTTGAGAATTGCGTGAAGATGAAAATTCAAACCTCCTCACAAAGGAACTAGTGAGATAGCGGTATTGACAACACTTTTCTACCTCGAAGCTCACAAGATCAGCACTACGCAAATATGCGTTAAATTCTTCCTTAATTCCTGCTCCATCCATGAAGTCCTCTGAAGTCCATTCACAAGGCCGCACTGGAGCGTCCCTTGGTGGCTCATCATCAGCATCACGCATTTCAAGCCTGGGTCCTTGTTTCGTTGAAGAACCACCTTGGTACATTTTCCAAAACATATTTCTTCCTCTGAATTTTTTCTGAAATTTTTAGTAACTTCAAAATAAAAGTGAACCAAACTCAACAAAATTGATAGCAACTACTCCTACAAGTGCCTAGAGCCTATATCATGCATTAGAACTACTTGGAACCATATAAATTTGACATGCAAGCTCAAGAACATGGTCACCTAGGTAGCACAAATTTGCAATGAATAAAGCACTAGAACAAAAACTAATTGGACCAACGGAGGAGTCACATACCAAGGAACAATCCCCCAAAGCAGTTTTGTGAGAGGTGCTTTGAGCAAGGAGATCGAAAATCGTAGCAAAAGGGGCTAGAACTCGTGCTTGAGCTGGATAATAGTGTTTGTGGGAGGAAGAAGGAGTGTGTGGGTGTAGGAATAAGTGGAGGAGGGCCACCATGGGCCCACGAGGAAGGGGTGCGCCTAGGGGGGTAGGGCGCGCCCTCCACCCTCGTGGCCAGGTGGATGCCCCCCCTGCTATGTTCTCAGTGCCAAATATTATCAAATATTCCAGAAAAAATCATATTTAAATTTTAGGGCATTTGGAGAACTTTTATTTTCGGGGTATTTTTATATTGCACGGATAATTCAAATAACAGACAGAAAATACTATTTTTACTTTATTTAATATAAATAACAGAAAGTAAAAGGAGGGCACAGAAGGTTGTGCTTTCTAACTTCATCCATCTCACGATCATCAAAAGGAATCCATTAACAAGGTGGATCAAGTCTTGTTAACAAACTCATTCCGAATAACATGGAACCGGAGAAATTTTGAATAACACTATGTTACCTCAACGGGGATATGCACATCCCCAATAATTAGAATATAATATTTCTTCTTGACAGTAGGAAGAGAAAATTCAAAACCTCCAAAAATAATCGATGGAACTTTTCCAATAGAATTAATACTATGAACTTGAGGTTGTTTCCTTGAAAAGTGTACCGTATGCTCATTACCATTAACATGAAAAGTGACATTGCCTTTGGTGCAATCAATAACAGCTCCTGCGGTATTCAAAAAGGGTCTTCCAAGAATAATAGACATACTATCGTCCTCGGGAATATCAAGAATAACAAAGTCCGTTAAAATAGTAACGTTTGCAACCACAACAGGCACATCCTCACAAATACCGACAGGCATAGCAGTTGATTTATCAGCCATTTGCAAAGATATTTCAGTCGGTGTCAACTTGTTCAAATCAAGTCTACGATATAAAGAGAGGCATAACACTAACACCGGCTCCAAGATCACATAAAGCAGTTTTAACATAATTTCTTTTAATGGAGCATGGTATAGTGGGTACTCCTGGATCTCCAAACTTCTTAGGTATTCCACCCTTAAAAGTGTAATTAGCAAGCATGGTAGAAATTTCAGCTTCCGGTATCTTTCTTTTATTAGTAACAATTTTTTTCATGTACTAGCATAAGGATTCATTTTGAGCATATCAGTTAATCGCATACGCAAAAAGATAGGTCTAATCATTTTAGCAAAGCGCTCAAAATCCTCATCATCCTTTTTCTTGGATGGTTTGGGAGGAAAAGGCATGGGTTTTTGAACCCATGGTTCTCTTTCTTTACCATGTTTCCTAGCAACAAAGTCTCTCTTATCATAACGTCGATTCTTTGATTGTGGGTTATCAAGATCAACAGCAGGTTCAATTTCTATATCATTATCATTGCTAGGTTGAGCATCATCATGAACATTATCATTAACATTATCACTAGTTTCAGGTTCATTACCAGATTGTGTTTCAGCATCAGAAATAGAAATATCATTTGGATTCTCGGGTGTTTCAGCAATAGGTTCACTGGAAGCATGCAAAGTCCTATCATTTTTCTTTTTCTTCCTTTTAGAAGGACTAGGTGCATCTATATTATTTCTCTGAGAATCTTGCTCAATTCTCTTAGGGTGGCCTTCAGGATACAAAGGTTTCTGAGTCATTTTACCAGTTCTAGTAGCCACTCTGACAGCATGGTCCTTTTTCTTACTATTCAACTCATTGAGCAAATCAGTTTGAGCTTTAAGTACTTGTTCTACTTGAGTGGTAACCATAAAAGCATGTTCACTAATAAGTTTAAGTTCACCTTTGACATTAGCCATATAATCATCCAAGTGTTCAAGCATATCAGCACTGCGTTTTAATTCTCTACCAAAATAAGCATTGAAGTCTTCTTGCTTAACCATAAATTTATCAAACTCATCTAAGCATGGGCTAGCAAACTTGGTGAATGGGATTTCAGCTTTATCATATCTATAGAGAGAATTTACCTTTACTACCTGTGCCGGGTTATCAAGACCAGGTGTTTCTTCAATAGGTCATGGATTAAAACCATATATTTCTTCAACGGGCAGTAAATTAAGACCATGTATTTCTTCAATAGGAGGTAAATTCTTAACATCTTCAGCTTTAATACCCTTTTCTTTCATGGATTTCTTTGCCTCTTGCATATCTTTAGGACTGAGAAATAGAACACCCCTTTTCTTCAGAGTTGGTTTAGGAATAGGCTCAGGAGCTGGCTTAGGAAGTGTCCAATTATTTTCATTTGTCAACATATTATTCAATAAAATTTCAGCTTCATCCAGTGTTCTTTCCCTAAAAATAGAACCAGCACAACTATCCATGTAATCTCTGGAAGCACCGGTTAGTCCATTATAAAAGATATCAAGTATTTCATTTTTCTTAAGAGGATGATTAGGCAAAGCATTAAGTAATTTGAGAAGCCTCCCCCAAGCTTGTGGGAGACTCTCTTCTTCAATTTGCACAAAATTATATATATCCCTTAAGGCAGCTTGTTTCTTATGAGCAGGGAAATATTTAGCAGAGAAATAATAAATCATATCCTGGGGACTACGCACACAACCAGGATCAAGAGAATTAAACCTTATCTTAACTTCACCCTTTAATGAGAACGGAAATATTTTAAGGATATAAAAGTAGCGAGTTCTCTCATCATTAGTGAATAGGGTGGCTATATCATTTAATTTAGTAAGATGTGCCACAACAGTTTCAGATTCATAGCCATAAAAAGGATCAGATTCAACCAAAGTAACTATCTCAGGATCAATAGAGAATTCATAATCTTTATCAGTAACAAAGATAGGTGAAGTAGTATAAGCAGGATCATATTTCATTCTAGCATTCAGAGTTTTTTGTTTAAGCTTAGCTAATAATTTCTTAAGATCACTTCTATTATTGCAAGCAAGAAAGTCTCTTTTAGTTTCTTAATCCATAACATAGCCCTCGGTCACAAAAGGTAATTCATATTTATTAGGAGAGCCTTCATAATCACTTTCATCAGTATTATTAGTTTCAATAATTTCATTCTCTCTAGCCCTAGCGAGTTGTTCATCAAGAAATTCACCAAGTGGCACAGTAGTATCAGGCATAGAAGTAGTTTCATCATAAGTATCATGCATAGCAGAAGTGGCATCATCAATAATATGCGACATATCAAAATTAATAGCAGAAGCAGGTTTAGGTGTCACATGCTTACTCAAAACAGAAGGTGAATCAAGTGCAGAGCTAGATGCAGTTCCTTACCTCCCCTCGTAGTTGAGGGATAAATCTTGGTTCTTGGATCTTTCAAGTTCTTCATAATGATAATCAGATATAAATCCCAAGTGACTCAAAGAATAGAGCTATGCTCCCCGGCAACAGCACCAGAAAATAGTCTTGATAACCCATAAGTATAGGGGATCGCAACAATTTTTGAGGGTAGAGTATTCAACCCAAATTTATTGATTCGACACAAGGTGAGCCAAAGAATATTCTCAAGTATTAGCAGCTGAGTTGTCAATTCAACCACACCTGGATAACTTAATATCTGCAGCAAAGTGTTTAGTAGCAAAGTAATATGATAGTAGTGGTAACGATAGCAAAGGTAATGTTTTTGGTATTTTGAAGTGATTGTAACAATAGCAACGGAAGAGTAAATAAGCTAAGAACAATATATAAAAATCTTGTAGGCAATGGATCAGTGATAGAGAATTATGCCGGATGTGGTTCATCATGTAATAGTCATAACCTAGGGTGACACAGAACTAGCTCCAATTCATCAATGTAATGTAGGCATGTATTCTGAATATAGTCATACATGCTTATGGAAAAGGACTTGCATGACATCTTTTGTCCTACCCTCCCGTGGTAGCGGGGTCCTAGCGGAAACTAAGGGATATTAAGGCCTCCTTTTTATAGAGTATCAGACCAAAGCATCAACACATAGTGAATACATGAACTCCTCAAACTATGGTCATCACCGGAAGTGGTCCCGATTATTGTCACTTCGGGGTTGCCGGATCATAACACATAGTAGGTGACTGTAGACTTGCAACATAGGATCAAGAACTCTCATATATTCATGAAAACATAAAAGGTTCAGATCTTAAATCATGGCAGTCGGGCCCTATGACAAGCATTAAGCATAGCAAAGTCATAGCAACATCAATCTCAGAACATAGTGGATACTAGGGATCAAACCCTAACAAAACTAACTCGATTACATGATAAATCCCATTCAACCCATCACCGTCCAGCAAACCTACGATGGAATTACTCACGCACGGCGGTGAGCATCATGAAATTGGTGATGGAGGATGGTTGATGATGATGGCGACGTATTCCCCTCTCAGGAGCCTCGAACGGACTCCAGATCAGCCCTCCTGAGAGAGTTTAGGGCTTGGCGGCGGCTCTGTATCATAAAACGCGATGAATCTTTCTCTCTGATTTTTTCTCTCCGAACACGAATATATAGAGTTGGAGTTGAGGTTGGAGGAGCTCCAGGGGGCCCACGAGGTAGGGGGACGTGCCCCACCCTCGTGGCTAGGGTGTGGGCCCCCTGGTCTTGATCTTTTGCCAGTATTTTTTATTGTTTCCAAAAATAGTCTCCATGAAGTTTCAGGTCATTCCGAGAACTTTTGTTTCTGCACATAAATAACACCATGGCAATTCTGCTGAAAACAGCGTCTGTCCGGGTTAGTTCCATTCAAATCATGCAAGTTAGAGTCCAAAACAAGGGCAAAAGTGTTTGGAAAAGTAGATACGACGGAGACGTATCAGTGCATCAAAGGAAAACTCTACGGGCTCAGTAACTAGTGTGAAAGTCCTTCCTGGAACATGTACTCGAATTTTCCAGCGCTCTTATTCAAGTAGAGTGGCGGTGTAGGTCCCCGTGAAGCTTCGTATTCCGATGCTCAGGTACTTAGTGGCCTCCTTCAAGTGTCGTCCAAAAGGGGTGTCTTCATCCGGTTGAGCAAACTTGTTCCTTGGGTCCACCATCTATAGAGTAGAAAATGGAGAAGAGTCAAAAATGAGTAGAGGAGAGGGTCCTATGGCTTATCTTAGTGGTCGCGTCCTACAGTCAGCCTCTGCCCTGATACCATCTTGTAGCGATCCAACTTCAAATGGTCAAATCTCTGTGTATAAGTGTCATCCCTGAATCGGTAATGCTGACACACACAGTACTCAAGGATTTATAACAGAGTTCAATCACACTCTTATTACATTGAATATCTCAAAGAGAGTACTTATTACAATAATATGGCTGATGGCCATCTAAATAAGATAATTGCGGAAGCTTCAAAGGCAAAATGAGTCCATCAACTCCAACGACATAGCTAAGTGCATGACAATGACCTAGCGCACCTTACTCTTTCTCTGAAAACTCCGCAACATAATACGTTGCAGCCTGCGTAGGTCAGCACATGGAATATGCTGGCAAGATAACACTATAGAGCAATGAAGAAGTAACAGCTATAACTACATGCATATATGGCTGGTGGAGGCTCTATGGTTATCATTTGCAAAAAGCTAGTTTTTCCCTACAACAAAGGAATAAATTTTATTTAACTACAAAATTTGTTGTAAACATTGAGAAGGTTCCTCCAACTCAATCCCAAAGTAATAATTATCAACCCAACAAATTAATTAAGTAGAGTGATGTGATCAAATCAATAATTCAAGTACCAGATACTCAAGATGTCCATAACCGGGGACACGGATAATCATGATTAGTTTGTACACTCCGCAGAGGTTTGCGCACTTTTCCCCACAAGACTCGATCTCCTCCATTGAATTTCTCGCACTGCGTGATGCTTGAGAAACGCATGACCGAGACACAGTCTTTCCGAAGAGATCCCCTTAACCGATAGATAGGCCGGTACACCTACAATCCCCTATATCTGCTAGCCCATCATGTAAAGGTTTCCCATGACTTACTCAACTATGCCAGAGCCCATAATGGCTTGTGGCTGCACACGGAATTTTCTAGCATGAATAATCTTATGATCCCTTTGAGCCTGGGTGGCAAACCATAGGATGATCACACGGGTGCTCCGGGATATCCCAGGACAACGCTGGATTGCTCCAGGTGCCCAGACAACCACTGGGTGCTCCAGGGTGCCTCAACCAATCCACCCAATTGTGTATTAAAGTAGTTACCTTAAGTTAACCATTAATTAAAACTCTCACATCTCTCATGGATCACTCAAACCAAACCTCGTCTACAAGCATAGCATAGTAGGATAAGCATAATGTAGTAACACCCAGGGTTTTATATAAAAAGGCAATAGGTTCCTACCTCGTCAACTACTTCCCAATACCCAGATGTTAAACAAGTCCTACTCATGCAGTATTTGAGGTTGAAACTAATACATAAAAACTGGGTAATAAGGGATATGATCAAAGTGTTTCTTGCCTTGCTGACGATCTGAAAACCCTAGTGACTCGTAGTAGCACGCTTCACACTCCGAAAACTCTATCGTAAACAAACAATAGCATACATAAGCACTCAAGCATAAGATTCAAGGGTAAATCTCAAGAGAAAAGATTCAAACTGAAAGTTCAACTGAAGAGCTTCGATTTGCAAAAAGAATCAATCAAATCGGAGCTACGAAACTCAAACTACGCTCAAAAGAAGTTTGAATTCAAATCTGCATGAAACCAAATTTTAAATTATCAAAACCATGTTAAAGTTGATTATCTGGAAAGGGGGAAACAAGACGAAGATTTTGGCGTTGGTTTCACTAGATTTGGACGAACGGGCCAGAAGTAGCAACGGTTTGAAGATCAGGGACTAATCTGTGATAAAAGTAATTGCGGATAGGTGCCTGGCTGAAAATAAAAATAAAAAGAAAAACCTAACGAACGAACGTTTGCGAACAGAACTAAATCAACGAAAACCGTTCGCTAAAGAAACTAATCTAACGAACGCTCACAAAATAACCAGATCGGGAAAACCGGAAAAACAAAAAGAAAACCAAGATGGCTTTGTACCGGTTCGGGGCGGTTTTTCGTCGAAAACCGGCCGCGATGGTTAGCGAGTCCGGTGATGGCGGCGAACTCCGGCATGGTGGCGGTTGGTGGCAGCGGGCGGTGGCGGCGGCGCGCGGCAGCAGCGGGCGACGACGACGGGCAGCGGCGGCGCAAGGGCGGCGGCGACGTGGCTCGGCTGCGGCTGCGGTGGCGGTGGTGGTGTGGCGTGGGGTGAGGCGAGGGGGGGCGAGGCTCGGCTTTAAAGGGGCCGGGGGGCTTCCTTGGAGGAGGGGGCAGCGACGACCCAGAGTCCGGCTCGGACTCCAGCAGCGGGCGGCGGCGGGACTCCTCCCGCAGAGGAAGGCGGGGGCGGCTGCAGGCTGGGTCGGCTGGGCCTTCGGCCCAGACAGGTGACGGGTTTTTTAATAAAATTTCGCCCGAAAAAACATCCTAATAAAATATAAAAAAATTCTATAAATACCAGAAATAATTTTCACCGTCCAAACCTTATATTTGGGACAAAGTGAACATTTTTCTATCCTAAAAATGCAATTTTCAAAAATGCAAATTTTTCTAATTCAAATAAAATACAAATAAAATAATAATTTGATTTTAAAATTTCTCCAATATTTCCTCTCTTTTGAAGAAGTCATTTTATCTTCTCTCATGTATTTTTTTATTGGAAATAATTGGAGAGAAAAATATTTAAAATCAAATTGATCCTCTTTTCAAATTTGAGAAAAAAACAAATATGAAAGTTTGTGGAATTTCCAACTCTCTCCTTGGGTCCTTGAGTTGCTTAAGATTTCTAAGATCACAACCAAAATGCAAATAAAATATGATATGCATATGATGTCCTATGTATAACATACAAATTGAAAATTGGGATGTTATACATCGAGGAGAACATGGTATTGAAGATCATGGAGAGAGAAGTCATCTAGCTACTAGCTATGGACCCTTACGTCTATGGTAAACTACCCACGGTTCATCGGAAGGGCAATAAGGTTGATGTAGATGCCCTCCGTGATCGAATCGCCCTCTGGCAGGGTGCCGGAAAAGGCCCCAAGATGGAATCTCATGGGAACAGAGGCTTGCCGTGGCGGAAAAGTATTTTGGTGGATGGCTCTAGTGGTTTGGGAATATTTGGGAATTTATAGAGCAAGAATTAGGGTTAGGAGACCTCCAAGGGGCCCACAAGCCCTCAGGGCGCCCCCAGGGGAGCAGGCTTGTGGCCTCCTCGGGACTCCTCTGGCCCCCTCTCCAAGTCTCCTGGATGTCTTCTGGTCCAAGAAAAATCATCGCGAAAGTTTTATTCCGTTTGGACTCTGTTTGATATTCCTTTTTTGTAAAACACAAAAACAAGAAAAAACAGAAACTGGCACTGGGCTTTGGGTTAATAAGTTAGCCCCAAATATAATATAAAATAGCATATCAATGCATATAAAACATCCAAAACAGATAATATAATAGCATGGAACAATCAGAAATTATATATACGTTGGAGATGTATCAGTAATCACCTCAACTTTCTCATATTAAATAGGCATGTCCTTAGTAAATAAGACTATTTCCAAACCTTCAAATATTGATGCGATGATGGGTTAATTAATGTGCACATGCACATACCAAAAGGTAATCTAATTTATTAGTATTTTTCTACAGGAAAAATATCCGATCAATTCATCAACTATCAAGGTGGTACAAAGAACACCGGAAGTGAAAATTACATCCAGGTCCGTAGACCACTATCGACAACTACAAGCACTAGAGCGAGCCGAAGGTGCGCTGCTGCCATCACCCCTTCCTTACCAGAGCCGGGCAAATCTTGTTGTAGTAGACAGTCGGGAATTCATGGTGCTAAGGCCCCACATGACTCGCGCATTAGAACAACAACCGCCGCCGATGAACAAAATCATAGATTAGAAGGATCCAACATGTACACAGACGAATACACACGAATGAAAATAGGATCCTTATGGATCTACCGTAGACAAACATCGACCGAATACCGCGAGATCCGCCAAAGGAAAACCTCCACACACCCTCCGGTGACGCTAGAAACACAGCCGAGATGGGGCTAGGCGAGGAAAATTTTATTCCATCTTCAAAGGGCAGCCATCACCTGGCCTCTCTGTGTAGGATATAAATCCTAACAAAACTCGAGTAAACATCCAAAAACAAAGCCCTCCCATAGGCAAGGGCAGGGATCCATCACATCTCCATGGCCCTAAGTCCAGAAGAGACGAGGCAGACCAGCATCGACGTTGGCGGGAGGCACAGTGAACCCCGGCGGGTGGGTGCCCTTCGCTCAAGCGAAGGGGTATGAGTGACATGATAGCTTTCCACTAAACTTGTAATCTCTTATGCATCTAACAAAGAAACAAAATTAAGCATTCTCCATGTGTTGTCCCATTGTATGTGTAGTGGCTTAGATGCCGAGGTTACAATATCGTAGCTCGATCGACTGAGCTAATTAATTTCCCGACTTCAATTTACCCACCAATCAAATAGTGGCTTTCTTAGCGAAACATGATACATGCCCTCGTTGCTTCACCTCTGTGATAAGGGCGGCGATCGCTGCCACCGCTACTAGCTCCCTCCATCCTCTCCTCGGCGCATTTGGTAATATTTGGGAAAGGGAATGAGAGTTTAGACTAGGAATTTGTATTGAGATTAGACCTAGGATGAGTCATTTTATTCCCAGTCCTCTGTTTGGCACATAAGAGAAATTATATGTGAGAATTTATGAAGAAATTATATTCCTTTGTTTGGTTTGTATGAATTGACAATGGACTAGATGAGGACAGTTAATGAAATTTATGATGAAGGGTTAAGATTGACTCTTCAAAACAATTTTGTTTCAGCTCCCACCCCTCCCCTGTTAATAAAATGGTGGGAGTTGGAGTCTCAAGTCCCATGAAAATTCCCTCATGAATTCCCAATCCCCTGAAATAAATAATAGATATGAAGTCGCGTACCCCTTCAATTCCCATTCCCTCGCTGTACCCCAGACCAAACATGATTTCCCCTCTCGTCACCATCAGAAGCCACCACTAGACAAGCTTGTGCAGTGGCGGCAAAGTCTTTCTCACATGCGTTAGTCCACGACCTTGCGGTGCTCGACTGTCGGGGGGGATGAACCCCGGGCGGGCAATGGAACCCGGGTCTTTTTTGAAAACATCGGGGCTAGCAACGCCCCTCAACCCGGCTCGCAATTGGCCGGGTTGCTCAACCCGGCCAAGCCCCTCGACCCGGCCAAACTCTTCGACCCAGCCGAACTCCTCAACCCGGCCCCAATGGCTAGAGCAAGACTGTCGAACCCGGCATGTCAAGACTTCTCCAACAAGCTAGCTCCCCCGTTGGTGTGTTCCTCAACCCGGCCACGGGTTAGCTCCCGTCCCATCCTAGCCGTACGATGGGATGAGTCTCCATTCAAGGGTGAGCGAGGCAACAGTGCCCTACCAACTCCTCTGGCCAGCCGAGGCGTGGCAACAGTGCCCCACCTACCTGCTGACCAAGGCTGGCGTGGCTACAATGCACTCGTCGTCACTGCTGACGCCAGCAAGCAGCGATCTGACAGTGCGCCACTGTAGCATACCCAACCCGGCCAATCCGTGACGATTGATAAGACGGCAAACAGTGCCCCCAGCACACGGGGCCCGCACCCGGAGAACCCGGCGAGCCCTGACACCTGGCGGGTCCCAGCGCCGGCTTCTCAGACGATGAAAACCCGGCCCCACGACCATGTAATATTACCATTGTACCCTTGGGGGTTGACCTATAAAACCCCCCAGGAGCCCTCATGCATACAGGCGGACACAAGATTAATTAGACTAGCCACACACTAGGAGAGGGAGCAGCCTAAGCCTTGGCCCGCCTTCCTTCTTCCTCCATACAGCTCTAGGAGCCACCCTGTACTGTTACATACAAACTACACTCGGCATGACTAGGGGTGTTATCTCTCCGGAGAGCCTGAACCTGGGTATGTCTTGCGTCCCTCGCTCGCTCATGCTGACCTCGCCTCTGGAGCCTACCGGTGCCCTCGAGCCTCCTCCTCTCTTTAGCCATCCCTTGGCACCTGCCGTGTGCCCACCACGACAGTTGGCGCCCACCATGGGGCGACTCAAGATTCTGGCCGGAGACATGTTCCAGGCGGGGCTCCTCTCCGACTCTGACGAGCCCATCACGCTGGCGGACGACGTCATTGACGCGCTCACCACACTGCGCATCTCCGATGCGCTCGCGGCCGACGAGTACCCCAGCGAGGTACTTGACATCTCCGGCTCCCCCATCTCCCTCGGTGACGGCACTCCCGCTGGAGCGATGGACCTCTGCGTAGAGGTATTCGTCACCGACACCGGCGCTTATTCGTCCAGCACGGTGAGGAAGGCCGCCGAAGCTAGGGCCACAGCAGATCGCGCCAACCCGCCGAACCCGTTGCACGCCACAATGCAGAGCCTTCGCGTCCCCATCGCCACCGATGTCGACGCCACCAACATCGCCAAGACCCGGAGTCGGTTTGAGGAAGACCGCCAGCGCCTACTGGACCTGTCCGAGACGCTCGCGGCCACGTAGTGTCGCCTGGACTCCGCTGAGCTAGAGCGCAATGCCGCCTATGGCCTCACGCCCGCCGCGGCCGAGTCAAGCCGGGTCGTTGATGTGCAGGCCCGGGGCGGCGCGATCGGCCGCGCCTTCGGCGCGATCCCTCCCATCTATGAGACCCCCATGAAGAACATGTGCGCCGCCCAGGAGGACACAGTCGACTTGGACCAGCTCGCCAGCGAGGAGCTCAAGGACAGCCTGAAGCGGGTGAACGACCTCCTCGACGCGGCCAATGCACAGCAGGACCGCCTCAACCAACTCACCAAGCCGGCGGGGTCCGGCTCAATCCACACCAGCGATTCCAAGGACCAGCACAACATGGTGTCTTCGCCACCTGGCGAAGCGCACTCCGGCCGTACTCAGACCCGACGTAACCCTGCCCCGACGGCTGCCGGCGGCTTGGGCGACGAGCCAACCCCGGAAGACCGGCGCCGGCGTGATCCTCCCCCGCAACTCGGCCGACGTACGGCTTCAGCCGAGCCGGCCCCCCTGTGGCGCGGTCGCCGACCGGCTGGGCCCGCGCGCCATCGATGACGTCGATGCTCGCCACCACCTCGACCAGCTTGCCCTCTCCCTGGAGCTGGAGGAAAACAACACCGTCGGGCCGGCTTGCTTCGGTCCATGTATCCGGGATGATCCTTTCCACAAAGGGTTCACGCTCCCCCACAACACCCCCAAGTACAACGGCACCGTCAAGCTAGAGGACTGGCTCATCGACTACACCACCACCATCAACATCGCGGGTGGCAACCTCCGTCTCGCCATGGGTTCGGCTCGCACATGGTTGAACATCCTGCCGGCAGGCAACATCAACGCGTGGATTGACTTCAAGCAGGCTTTCGTGCGTAACTTCACCGACACCTACAAGCGACCCAGCCGCCCCAGCCAGCTCACCATGTGCATGCAGGGTCAGACGGAGACCGGAGGAGAATACCTCGCACGCTAGACCAAGCTCTGGAACAGCTATGAGGGTGTCCACGAAGTCCAGGCCATCTCCTCAACGGGTGTCGGGATGGCACTCTCCTCAAGCACAAGCTCTTGCGCTCTGAGCCAGCCACCATGGCCGCGCTCATGGTGACAGTGGACAAATACGCCAGCGCGGACTCCGCCATGAAGATCCAAGTGGCGTTGGACGAAGCCGGTTCCCACTCCCAAGCCGGCCGGCGAAAGCAGTCGGCAACAGAACAACCAGCAGAACAACAAGCGCAAGGCCGACTCACCAGCGCAGCGCTACGACAACCAGCTCGTCGCAGCCACCGAGCAGGCACCCGCGACCGAGCCGGCTACCAAACATCAGCAAACTGGCAGGACGGTGTGTCAGCCTGCCATGAGCTTTGAGGAGATGCTCGAAGCTCCCTACAAGCACCACAGCGGCGCGAGGCCGTCCACGCACACGCTTCGGCAGTGCGCCATCACCAAGCGCATCATGCGGGGTGACACCCCGGCTCCGGGAGCAGGGCAACCATCGCCGCCTCCTCCCCCGCCTCCGGCTGGCAGCGCGATGCGCGATGACGTCTACCCAGACCAGAATGCGACCTACATCATTTTCACCAGCCTCGATGACTACAAGCATAGAGAGCGCCTGCTCCGGCAGGAGGTGAACACCGTCATCCTGGCCAAGCCAAAGTACATGCACTGGTCGGAGCGCCCGGTCACCTGGACCCGGGAAGACCACCCGACTGTCATGCCAAATCCGGGTGGCTACGCCCTCATCCTTAACCCAACCATCGGTGTGCCTTGGTGCATGTGCAAGTTCTCCCGGGTCCTCATCGATAGCGGCAGCAGCATCAACATCCTCTACCGCAACACCATGACCAAGCTTGCCCTTGAGGCCAAAGACTTCGAGCCAACCCGGACGATTTTCCAAGGCATCGTGCCCG